>NW_013673964.1:7686-17713 GCF_000517525.1 Limulus polyphemus
AACTTTTACCTTGAATATACACGGCTGTTATTACAGGGTTGTACTTGTACCATGAATATACACGGCTGTTATTACAGGGTTGTACTTGTACCTTGAATATACACGGCTGTTATTACAGTGTTGTACCTTGAATATACACGGCTGTCATTACAGGGTTGTACCTTGAATATACACGGCTGTTATTACAGGGTTGTACTTGTACCTTGAATATACACGGCTGTTATTGTCGCTGTGTTAATTAAGTAAGAATATATAACTCCATATTATAGCCCTTGCTCGTGATATTTGAATATTCTTATTCCGAATGTTCAAAAAAAAAGTTTTGTGATCAACTTGTAGTTACTCTTCTCAACAACAATAATGTTGACTTACCAAATGATATAACTTTACACAGTGTGTAATGCAAATGGAAAGTGTAATTTTGTGTAATACAATCGTGGCGAGACTCTAGACACGGCTGGAAATATATAAACCTTGGACATTTCGGTCCACGTAAAGTTCAGACCTACGATAAGCAACGTTTTTGTCGAGTCGTGTTTGTACTTTGAGCAAAGTTACTAAAGCTATCCGTCGTCGTCTTTAAATTCGAGCCACTGACCAGATGAGGTCAGATGCACCCTACCACCCACGCTATATTCACTCGTATAACCTGCTCGCCAGTTCCGAAATCCAGAGTTTTACCAGAGAGCTTCCCCGGTGAGTCAGCTGTAAATGTACGAGCTTCCATGTAAGAATCCGGGGTTTCATTCCCAGTCCAGTTCCTCGTATAGGAATATCTGCTTTCGTTTTGATTTCAGTGACAAGTAAAATGTGAAATGGAAAGTGGACTGGGTTAATGGTGAACATTGGAAGAAACTGAAGTTTGGAAAACGACGCACCCTGGGCCAAAAAAAAACAAAAAAACAAAATAGTGTTTCGTTCTCACCTGAAACGGAACGGTTCTATAAAATGACAACCCTATACCGTTTCACGTTCTTTATTTAACGACGCTGGCTAAAAGATAAGACGACTCTTATCTTCGAAGTAACCCCCCCCCCTCAACTTTCACCAAAGAACAGCTCTGACCCCTTTCCACAAGATGACACGAGCGCTGATAACCTGAAGGGTTCGTAACAGTCTCTTCAACCGACCCTCTTTCTTTCTGTGCAACCCTCGCAAGTCAAACTTTCCGCTCGTCACGTAGTTTCCGGGGTCACGCAGATCAATGACACGCGAAAAAATGCTAGCGAGAAACGGTTGATCTCGCGAGCAAATAAGACTTGAAGTGGGTCGCAAAAACTAAACCAAAACGCATTATTCAACCTAAAATAGAATCTAACCGTGTTTCTGAAGTTTAGGCCTACTAACATCAGCACGAAATAAGGTGAAGTATCCTGTGTACATTATTTGAATTTATATTTCGAAACGTAGGCCTACAAATACGACTTTCCCGCTCAAGATGATTAATATACAGTGAGGTTTATTTGGATACAAAGAAATATTTATTTATTCTTTATTTTTTTTAAAAACTCAAATCTGCGCTGGCTGTTAATAATTTACAGAGAAAGCTATCAATATTACCTAACTTCTAAAAACACACGAATATTACTTAAGAGCCACACACGACACTGTGGGCGATGAAACGTCAATATATAAAAATTTAGAGCGAGCAACAACTTATAAAACACGTTTAATTATAATGAAATAGTTTATTGCTATGGTGACAGTTCAAGTAAAGTTCGTTTCCCCCCAAAAAAAATCAATATTGATGAGTGAACATTTACAGAATATCTATATAGTTTTTTTTATCACCCCCTAAGATTTAATAACGTTTGAAGCTAACACACTATCTCCATCTGTCTTCCTTCACCTTATCAGTTGGTTGTCGCGTAACGTTTTGCACGCCCTCTTTTTCTCTCACGAGTCGAACTGCGCGTGTAGAAATGCAGTAAAGTACTGTTAAATTAACGAATTGAGGTCTGGCATTTGTCACGGTACGCAAACCAAATTTTTCCTAAAAATATCTTCGGAGACGTACAGATTTAAAAATGAAACGATTGTATTAGGTCTGGCCAGATAATTTGAGAAACCAGACATGTCTTACTTAGACGTGAAATAGTTCAAATGTTTTGAATTTTAAATCAGATTTATAATAGTTGCCATTAAACCACGCGGAACTACTAATTTTAGGCCAAACATATCTGCGTAATCTTCTAAACAAAGCATGTGAATATGTATCCTATTTAACATTTATTAATATCTGACTATATTGAGGATAGGTTTAAAAGTTGGTTATACATATAATATAATATTACCAGAAAGCAACACTTTCGGTTATAGAACAAATAAATAAATATTTTTTTCTATCCAATCAAATCATTTAAATAAATAAATATTTTTTTTTCTAACCAATCAAATCATTTAAATAAATAATTTTTTTTTCTATCCAATCAAATCATTTCAATAATTTAAGCAATTTCTGAAAATCATTTTTTTTTCGCGATAACCTGTGAAGACAAAATGTAAGATGGCAAGTCCCAACAGGGTGATGTTTATTTGTCTGTGAGCCACCGGGGGAGTGAGGGGGGGCTACAGTTACATACTCACCAATTTTAATGGAAATCAATTCTCGTTCAAACCGTAAAGTAGATGTCAAATAAATCAGACAATGAACATGGCCTTTTGTAACAAAATGATTTTGTAGCTTCGTTGTTGTATAGATTAATTAAATTAATCATGTTATCAATATTTTAGATACAAAGACTATGGCACGTAGATAGACTTATTTTATTAGAAATATATTTGATTTTAACATTACTTATCGTGAATTTCAAGAGTTTTAGGCTAAATATTAAATTTATCGCCTGTTAGGACTTAAAACTGTGTGTGTGTTGTATGAAAAGTTCGGTAATTGTAGATTCAATAATAAAATTCTGTATTTCACCTTTTCTGCTCAGCCGTCGATGTTCCAAAATGGCGGAGGTGGCTAGGCTTAGTACTTTTCACCATTTTTTTTTCAATCAACTTCTCCCCTGACTAAGTCTTGTTAATAAGCATATTGAGAGTAGTCTCTGCCAGAAAATGTAAGAAGCTGTTGACGACAAATAAAGATGATTGTTTAAAAATTGCATGTGTTAAAAATAGAAAAAAAATTAATAATTATTGGATTACGCTTCCAGAAAAAGTAACAACCTAGTTACTGGTCATATATAACATAAACAACTGTGACACAAATCTTGAACTTATAAAATATTTGTATTTATAGCCCACAAGTAGCTCGATCTGAAGGCTTATAACGCTAAAAACCGATCGACCCGTGGTGGGCAAAGCACAGATAGACCATTGTGTATAGCTTTGCGCTTAATAACAAACACAAAATTGTATTTATAAAGTTACAAGTGC
This sequence comes from Limulus polyphemus, assembly GCF_000517525.1. NCBI lineage: Eukaryota > Metazoa > Arthropoda > Merostomata > Xiphosura > Limulidae > Limulus > Limulus polyphemus. The sequence goes on from NW_013673964.1 coordinate 11,068, forward strand.
ATGTCTCCGTAAGGGTAGCGTGGGGGGGGGGGACTCCCATTGGAGAGCTATATGCCCTCCCATCTGAGGTATAGTCTTTTAAGATTTTAAAATTCTCTACATTATGACTCTTATTGACATAAAAGTGTTAATCTTTACCGTTTTCTCCTCACCAAACTATTTGCCCCTCTTATGCCCCCCCAAAAAATAACAACAAACATACCCAACAACAACCCTACTGTAAGGCTATTTACATCAGTACCTAATTTTGAATTACTGCCAAGAAGGAAGATAGTCAGTCAACAGCACTCTATTGCCTACCAACCACGCTAAGGGATTGATTGTCACTCTTATAACGCACCCACAGCTTAAACTGTGTGTGTGGGTGGGGGGATATTTTGTTGTATCGAACACGGCTCGTCATTTCCAAAATGCAGAGCTCTACCACAGGGCCAACTCTCGCTACCTAATTTCCAAAGAAATATTGTATATATGTATTTCTTATCTTCAGGTTAATTTTGAACAAACCTTCAACTCATTGTTACAATAACATAAAGAATATATTTAAAAAAATACACACGGATTAAAGACGACGCTAGTTAGGTATAGAACTTGGCCTAACGTTTTACATTATAAACGAAATCGTTTATTAGTCCTAACAATACAATTTATATAAAGTAATTTTTTTTTCATCACACTCCATCTGGCGGTAGTTATTGTTCTCTATATGTACTTAGGTGGTTCCAAAGTATATATATACGGACTCTGGCCTAATTTTTTAGATTATGAATGAAATTGTTTATTAGTCCTAACAACACAATTTATACAAAGTGATTTTTTTTACATCACACTCCATCTGGCGGTCGTTAATTATAGAGTGTTTTACTTTGTAAAAGTATTTTACATTTATCTCTCAAACTTTTTTCTTTTTTTTTTTGCTGGGCTAACCTTTAAAAAATATTTCAGGGTGTGATGATCCCTCCTTCCGAAATGATAGAAACTTATTGTACATAGTCTAAAATATCCGTTATCGTAATAGATTTTATGATCACGCGGCCCCCCTTACTTACAACAGTCTTGAGGCGCCCCACACTTTGGTTAACGCTGGACTAGGGGGAAGGCAGCTAGTAAACATCACCCACCGCTAACTCTAGGATTACTCTTTACCAACGAATAGTAGGATTGACCGTTACATTATAACGTCCCCACGACTGAAAGGGCAACGGGGTTTGATCCTGCGACCACCCTGACTACCAGACCAAAATATAGTGGGATTATAAAAAAAAACATTTAATATTATTACATTTTAAAAGCTGCTTGTTTTACGTGACCCAAATTTTCTCCACCAGTAGAAGCACTTAAAAAATCTTTAATTTTACAGGGGAAAGTTAGGATATGCTACAGGTGCACCATCATTAAACTTCGTGAATCGCTATTCCCAAAGACTATCATAGCTTTTTTATTTATCCCTTTTTAAACAATACCAGATTGTTGACCTGATCAAAATGCACGTGTGTTGAATCGACTGGGTTATTAAAATACTGGCATCTTTACTCTGGTTATAAGGCAATTCGAAACAGAAAACGAACACCTATTTCCTGGCCGGAAAGATCCCCGGACAGCGCTTTGACCTTGGAATTTCCTATATCGGAATAACCTAACAAATTTGTAGATCCTCAAAACGCCTTAGAAATGAAATTTCGGGGATCAGTAACGCTGTCTGGAACAGATGATACTCTATTCGAGATTAGGCTTAACGCCTTAGAAATGAAATTTTGGGTATCAGTAACGCTGTCCGGAACAGATGATACTCTATTCGAGATTAGGCTTAACGCCTTAGAAATGAAATTTCGGGGATCAGTAACGCTGTCTGGAACAGATGATACTCTATTCGAGATTAGGCTTAACGCCTTAGAAATGAAATTTCGTGGATCAGTAACGGTGTCCGGAACAGATGATACTCTATTCGAGATTAGGCTTAACGTGCTGATTTAATAAATCACGTACATCGAATACGTCATATCCGGCTTTCCTAAATAAAACATACTTTTAATAACGTGCCTCTGGTGAAATGTAGTTCCCATCGTGCTACTAGATTTTTAAGTGTACAATAATTTCAAAAATGGGGTTTTATTAGCAATCGGAAATTGGCAAAAATCCGCCAGGGGGGTCAGCGGACTTATAACACTAAAAACTTGGGGTTCGATTCCCCGTCGTGAACAGAACGCATCTAGCCCATTGTGTAGCTTTGCTCTAAAACAGTGTTTGATAAAATAGGTTTATTGAAACGATTAACCGGATTTTCTCGTCTTATTTTATAATGCTGTCTTCTTATTTATTTTTTCCATTTATATCCAAACAGGACAACTACTTTTACACAATAAATAATTTCATCAGATTTAATCACTTTCCAGAATACCCGTACATCGCTATAAAGTGCTAATTTCCAGCCGTGTAGTTCACCAAATGATAATTTTATCAAGTTTTGTTTCCTACACCGTTTCGGACCGGGGTGGTGGTGGAGGAGAATTACAAATAAACTTTGGTAGTGTTCGAAAACTCACCTCCCCTGTCCTCACGTACACTCGTACGGTGTAGTTCGGCACATTTCTTGGCCCGCTTTCTCTCTCTCTCTCCCTGTTCTCCAAGTTAATAGATGACGTTGAGTTTTTGTGTTTATACAAGGCGTATCTTCTCTATTAAACTTAGTCATATGATAAAAATAAAAGCTGACTGCCACGCGGGAATATTTTACACAGTTGTCCTATGTATGGTTTGGTTTGTTTAATTACTGGTTCACGATATCTTAGCTGTTCTTGTTGTGATTATTACACACGCAAAACATTTGTAAGCGTTAGAGGTTTGTGCTAAAAGTGATATTAAATATAATGTTACTTTTTTGTGTCATTCTATTATTTATTACACATTTTTTACGTGATATTGCGTTTAATATAACTAGAAACTGGGCTTCAGTAGATATAAAGTCTGAAACAAACGACGTGACAAACTTTAATACAAAAGTCGAAATCACATCCGTTTCTTTAGTTTGAAAAGCTCAACCTAGCGGTAAGTTTGTTCACATCAAACTTTGTTGTCCAGTAAATGAAATATGTATATTATATTTTTATAAAATAGCGTTGAAAAAATAAATTACCCAGTATAGTTACATGCAATAAGTATTTGGTAAACATTTAAAATTAAATCATCCGGTTGTCAAATATAGAATAAGGCTTAGATACAAAAATCTCTTTGGTATAGAAAAAGACGTAATAGACTCTTAAAACATTCACACCGATCTTTTTTTGTGTACGTGTACATCTACACCAAAATATATTACATAAAAAACTAGCTTGTTCTGAAGATATTATAATACTGCTTTAAAGTTTTTTTTATTTACAATCACGTGATATACCAAGATTACAGAAAACATACTGTATATATGTTTACATCAGAGTAGGCTAAATGGCAGTATATTCAGTGACTTAGTTCAGGACAATTCCCTTACCATGTTTCACTTTTGTTTTTTATACTGGCCTTATCAGCTGGTTTGTCCTCTCTCTTTACTTTGCAAGTAGGAAACCATTCTTCAAGGTCAGCAACAACGGGAAGGGCAGTTGGAGTGTATATGTGTTCCATTAAAGCACGTGTTTTCCGCGTGGTATAATCTACTGCGTGCAGTACTTTTGAAACGTGGTCAATTTCACGTTGTATTTAGATTTTTTGTTGCTTACAGAACAAGCTACAAGCTTTTGAAGACAAATTCGCTGTTAAAAAATAATGAAAACTTTTCTTTCCCGATAAAAAGTATTCATTAAGTGACTGTTATAAGGGACAAATGAATACATCTGTTTCTCGAGGCCTTTATAGGTCAGGTGCAAACAAGGGAAGGGACAGGCAAATATATTATTTCAATTCAAAATCCTGGTTTATGGTATTTATTATATTAAGTTTTATGTTCGAGGTTACAAATATACGAAGAATAGCTTATCCCCATAGGCGTGAACTTAACCGAAATAAATAGTTATTTATATATTACTCAAAACACTGATTAGATATTCATCTATACCTATTACGTCATCAATGACGTATGCACACGACGATGACGAGAAAACCACAGCCGACTATTTGAGTGGAATCTAATATATACTTGAAAATTATGAGTAAAATAAAAAAAACAATCATGTTTGTTGTAAATACGAATTAGTTGATTTGTTCAGCCCCTAACGATAATATTGAATGATTCTTATAGGAGCAATATATATGAAAACTAGATGTCGCTGTTATCAGAGTACCTTAAATATATTACATCCGATGAATTATTTTAATGGTTGTTCTATACATTCTGATGTCACACTCAAATCACAACATAGATCATGTTCAGACTTCAAGTATTGTTGGGGGGGGATAATAAAATGGCCAATGGTACGATACAATTATTGATGTGTATATATACTGGTATTAAAAGCTGCATGTAACAGAGCTGGTCAAAACTAATCACGCATACTTATCTTGTGAACTTAATCTTAAAAAAAAAAGTTCCTTTCTCTAGGACTTATTTTGAAACGAATACATCATAACAGATAGGGTTGGCAACATTGTATTTTAAAAATACGGGACAATTTTCTTAAAATCCCCGCCGCACCTCTCCTCCAGATATTATCATCAATAATAACCAGTACTCACCTCTACTCACCACGGGTATTTCCTGCTACTTTTTGCACCACTCTGTAATTCCCGTCTCGTTATCCGGTAGTGAATTCACAGAACACAAAAGCTTTACCCATATTGCAACTGAGAGGTTTTTAATCCTGTTGTGTTTTTTTTTCTCCCCATTGATTTTTATATACACAGTTTCTTCGTTTTATTTCCCTTTAAGTCCACGAGGACCGTATGGTGTTCACTGCTGAACCTAACGTTTTACTTCACCACGTGTAAAAGTGTACTGGTGAATTGTATAACCCATCATCATCAGAGCCGGTGAATTGTATAACCCATCATCACCAAAGCCGGTGAATTGTATAACCCATCATCACCAAAGCCGGTGAATTGTATAACCCACCACCAGAGCCGGTGAATTGTATAACCCACCATCATCAGATCTGGTGATTTATATAACCCATCATCATAAGATCCGGTGATTTATATATCCCATCATAAGAGCTAGCGAGTTATAGCCTTGATGATGATGATAACTGTTCCTGAAATCAGGTTGCTTAAAATATTTTAATAAAAATTGTTTTCTATTAAGCCAAAAAATAAAAAAAACGTTTGTTTTTTACTCTCTATACAGTAGCACAGTAAAAGTGAAAAAGAAATAGTTTTTTTTATTGTTAAAGTTCGTGCATAATGGGTAGATTGACAGGTCTGGTACAACATCTTCCAAGCTGGTCAGTATATTTAAACACCTTAAATCAGACCGGTGCAATTGACAACCGGGTAAATCTGTAAAACAATGATGACATGGTATCCATGTGTGCACAGAAATTCATTCTTTAAGGTTTAATGTATCACACTACTACTACTACTACTACTAGACCATAATGATTTCCGCTACCGTTGGGGTCTGAAACATCTCAAATTTTGGTTTAATGATTGAATGTTTTTTTTCGTTATTATTTGTGATAAAGTGAAACAAACAGCAGGAAAACAAACAACATTCCCAAGCGATATTTTACAGTGTGACGTCGGTTTCATTTAAAAAAAACATCAGTTTACAAATACATAGGCACATTTTAAATATTTAAATAATTCATTCTAAGTACCTTGATATATTAGTGCCCTGGTGGGAGATTCCTGAAACACAAGTAAAAAGTTTACAAATATTATGATATACAGAAAAGATTAAAGCCAGTTTCACAACAAATCGTGTAATGATTGTAAATTTTTATTTTAGGAAAATTGAACAAAAATAACATCAGATACACCAAGTGTAGAGCCATTTTGAAAGACATCTAAATATAAGACTGTACAAGGTTTCTTTGTTTTTTCTAAAGTCCACTGACATGCCTATAATACATTTTACACAATTAAGATATACAAAGTGTTTGTAGCAGGTAAAGAAAAAGATTTTTTTTTTTGCTTTTACATAAGTAAAGTACAACAGAACGTATTCAGGTCATCTGATAATGGCCACTTATCTTAAAACGAAAAAAAAAAACTATGGGTGACAGAAAACAACCACCACCACCACCAACAACAACAACAGAAAAGTAAAATTAGATATAATTAACAAAGCAAGAAGCCAGGTGATGGGTCATCATGGGCACCGAGTTCATCATTCCTCATCTCATAACAATACCGATAACATGTTTGCCACTAGGTGGACATGAATAATTAATTACACACCCCCATTCTCACTATCATAATGGGAAAATACACATATATAATGCCCCCATTACATGACTACATACATTAACAAGTGTCAAACTGACCTATATAAATTATACAACAGCCACAGTTTCATGACTTAAATTAATTACAGTGGTAGCTAGCTTCTCTCAAATAACAGTCAACTCAAGAAAGGGTGAACTTTACACTCAAGTTAGTAAGGTACCAGATCTACACATAGAAGACTGGATTTCACAGTCAAGTTAGTAAGGTACCAGATCTACACATAGAAGACTGGATTTCACAGTCAAGTTAGTAAGGTACCAGATCTACACATAGA
>NW_013673964.1:18617-26308 GCF_000517525.1 Limulus polyphemus
CAGTCAATTTTACAGTCAGACAGGAAGTACAGTCAATTTTACAGTCAGACAGGAAGTACAGTGAATTTTACTCAGATATAAAAAAGTGAACTTTACTGTCAGACAGGAAGTACAGTGAATTTTACTCAGATATAAAAAGTGAACTTTAGAGTCAGATATTGAGGCTGATTTTCTATAGATTCTAAAAATATCTTGTTAATATAATTTAATCGTAGATTTCAAATACTCAGCTCACACCAGCATAGGTGTTAATTAATTAACGCAGACATCAGATCAAATGATCTGGTATTTATTTTGATACCAGTATTACATTGTACTGCATTGCCATCAGAATGCTACTGGATATGCTTCTATAACATTTATAAGATGTCAATACACTCAACTTACTATAGAATAAAAGTATTCAGAGAAAAACGTACTTTTCTTTATAAATACCAATGTTTCACTTATGAAAACATCAGAATTACAAAGACTTTAAAAAAGTATTTCATAGGATATTTTTTGAGCAGGTGTAACAGCTACCTATCTTTTTTTAAACTCCTTACTGAGAGATGAGAAAACTTTGTTGGGTTCTCGTTCAAATCTCTCCAACCTCTGAAAAGATTGTTCAAACTAGAGAAATCTTATTACTTTACAATTCCCGGGACTTAAGACTCACCTAAAGGGTAAATCTGCAAGAAAAGTACTGGGTTGTGTTCATAGCATTAGTTTAAATCTCTCAAATTCAATATGAAAGAAAGATTAAAATCAGTTGTTTGATTTATTTTGTAGAACTCAAAACTACAAAATCTGAGATCATTGACCAACCAACCCAAATAAAATTACACCCAGTAAAACAAATAAAGATCTGATCTTTGGATGGTACAGCCTAGTTCCAGTGTACACCAGGTAATAGTCCAGATGGTACAGCCTAGTTACAGTGTACACCAGGTAATAGTCCAGATGGTACAGCCCAATTCCAGTGTACACCAGGTAATAGTCCAGATGGTACAGCCCAATTCCAGTGTACACCAGGTAATAGTCCAGATGGTACAGCCTAGTTCCAGTGTACACCAGGTAATAGTCCAGATGGTACAGCCTAGTTCCAGTGTACACCAGGTAATAGTCCAGATGGTACAGCCTAGTTCCAGTGTACACCAGGTAATAAATAACTCACTCAGAACCTGGATTGTGTTGACCACTGACGCTTGTAGCATGAATTACATTTTTTAAACTGGAAATAACTCACTCAGAACCTGGATTGTGCTGACCACTGACACTTGTAGCATGAATTACACTGTTTAAACTGGAAATAACTCACTCAGAACCTGGATTGTGCTGACCACTGACACTTGTAGCATGAATTACACTGTTTAAACTGGAAATAACTCACTCAGAACCTGGATTGTGCTGACCACTGACACTTGTAGCATGAATTACATTTTTTAAACTGGAAATGCTGTGTTACAATTACTTTGAGCTTAAAATCTGCACAAACTAGCGAGTCATGAAAGATGTTACAGTAGTTAAAAATATTTACTATTTACACCAAATGATTTTGGTGAAGCCATCTTTTACTTTTTAATTCACTTACTGCCCACTGTCCAGTGAAATCCATCTAACGTAGAACCTGAGAAAATGACAGCAGCATACCTAACATTTAGTGAAGTTACCCAGATCTGATAATTAAAAGCTATTTTCCAAGGAAATAAGAAAAATGTAGGGCCAGATATTAATTTTTTTTCAGTTAAAATCATTTTGCTTGCAGAGCTGGTCAATTTGGAATATTAAACTTCACGTACATAACCAAAGGGCATTGGCAAATTACCAAAATATAAATCATATATGTAATACGTAGTAAAACAAACTTTTTACATGTTAAATAAATAGATTTTGAACTGCTCACTGGTAGGTAACACATACAAAATACATACTGCCCGCACATTAGCATTATCAAATCATAATTTATACATTAAAATGAAAAAACCTTTGGCCAGAACATACTCGAAACCTGCTTATTAAATATTCATTTCGTAAAAATCATCTTTGAAAAGGGGGGGGAGTTACCAACTACTGCTGCTCCGGCAGTATCTTTAAAATTACATTTAAATATACATTCTTTTATTTTAAAATTACAACCACATTTTTTTATCAAAAATTTTTAACTGCATAGTCAGGTGACTTATTGTAGCCGAGAAAGTTACATTTCTAGCGGACATCCTGCTCCTCCCTTGTAACAGGGGGGGGGGGGTCTCTTCAGTGATACTGAAGTTACACAAAAGAGGGGGGTCATTTTTAGTGGACATCCTGCTCCTCCCTTGTAACAGGGGGGGGCTCTTCAGTGATACTGAAGTTACACAAAAGAGGGGGGGTCATTTTTAGTGGACATCCTGCTCCTCCCGTGTAGCAGGAGAGGGGGGGGGCTCTTCAGTGATACTGAAGTTACACAAAAGTAGGGAAGTACACACACACACACGTACATATATATACACACACACAGACCTGCTAAAATACACTTCTCTATGTTCTTGATATAGACAAAACAAAAATAGGCTGCCACAACACCAGGTGGCAGAAATTTCCCTTGTCTTTACATAAACCAATCATTACATACAACAGGTAACCTGAAAGTCAGGAAATTAAAATTTTTTCTTGGTGGGGGGGGGGGGGATCGGTGTGGTAGGCAGCGTTAAACAGATGCTGATACCTGCTCCTCTAGTGTCAGACGTTTGGTACTAATGGTGACTCCACCATCACTGGTCAAGCTTTGGATACTACTCTGGTCATCCGTGTCACTTTGGTTGCTGTTGTAACCCAGGATATCCACTTCATCTGTAAAGACAGAAACCAGGAGTGTGTATTCTAAATACAATCATAAAAAAAAGAAGATTAAATATTTAAAGCTTAATACAAATCAAGTATTTTTAATCTACATACACCAACTGACCTTAAAACATTGAAAAACGTTCAGAAGTTAGTTACGAAAACAGTTAGTTTCATGATAAACATTTAGGGTTAGTATCCACAAAGAGTTTTAATTTAACCTAGAGCATTAAATAAATGATATAAAAAAACAAACAGTACCTTGACTTCACATTTACACAAGTCCACACCATATCTATATCAACAATGACTATTCATGTATGCTTGTTACAAGATGGTACCATCCAGACTTTCAAGATTATGATGACCAACATGAAAAATATTTTTAGTTCTAACAAATGTAAAAATAAGATACTATTTAAGGTTAAACAAAACCTAATGTTAGATAAAAAATATAATACAGGATGTGCTTTGAAGCAATATCTTTTTGTTACGTAGGCTATAAATCCCCTTGATTTCTCCCTAAGTATTGTGTGACGCGTTCGACAGTTGGAAAACACCCTAAATATTGTGTCACACATTCGACAGTTGGAAAACACCCTAAATATTGTGTCACGCGTTCGACAGTTGGAAAACACCCTAAATATTGTGTCACGCGTTCGACAGTTGGAAAACACCCTAAATATTGTGTCACGTTCGACAGTTGGAAAACACCCTAAATATTGTGTCACACATTCAACAGTTGGAAAACACCCTAAATATTGTGTCACGCATTCAACAGTTGGAAAACACCCTAAATATTGTGTCACGCATTCAACAGTTGGAAAACTCCCTAAATATTGTGTCACGTGTTCGACAGTTAGAAAACACCCTAAATATTGTGTCATGTGTTCGACAGTTGGAAAAGACCCTAAATATTGCGTCATGTGTTCGACACTTGGAAAACACCCTAAATATTGTATCACATGTTCTACAGTTGGAAAACACCCTAAATATTGTGTCACATGCTCGACAATTGGAAAACACCCTAAATATTGTATCACATGTTTGACAACCGCATATTACAGAAATTATGAACTTTTGCTAACTTGTGATAAAGTGGGAAGCATAATATGAAAGTAATGTTGAGAAATGCATTCAGAAGGACACGGATGTACATACACCTTGGGTGGTAGTAAATTGTTGCTGGGTGTCAAATATTAAACTTTAGAGTAGTGTTACCAGACTAGTTGCAGACAAGAAGAACATCTAATTTATGTGGACAATTCTTGGAAACATACATATAAAACATGTTTACAGAATCGTGGATCAAACAGTCATCACACAATACATAAAACAAATGAATTCAGATTATAAACAAAAATATTCTTCTGGCAAACCGCCTATTATCTACCAGTAAGTCTGGCTGATCCAGTTTTACTTGACTGGATATCACAATCTTGTTTACGAACCCTGATCTCCACCAAACATTCCAATGCTTTTACTTTGAGCATATCAAGTATTCTCTTTTATGAGGCAAAAATTTAAATCAGGCCAAAACCCATTAACCTTCCAAAAAAGAACCCGCTGTAATCCCAACTTATTAATTTGACAACAAGGAATCTCCTTTGTGACAGTAAGATTTGAAGATGGTTTGAATGGGTAAGGAAGATGACTTTATTACAAGTTTAACAAACCTTGTTAAAACATTGTATATTTGTAATAAAGCTTTCATAACCCGTTCAAACCATCTTTAAACTTTACAAATTGGTAGTTATTTGGAGATACTTTCTTAGCATTCATTTCTTTATGCATCAGTCGATGATGATGAACTGATTTCCCTATGCATCAGTCGATGATGATGAACTGATTTTCCTATGCATCAGTCGATGATGATGAACTGATTTCCCTATGCATTAGTTGATGATGATGAACTTATTTCCCTATGCATCAGTCGATGATGATGAACTTATTTCCTTATGCATCAGTTGATGATGATGAACTTATTTCCCTATGCATCAGTTGATGATGATGAACTTATTTCCCTATGCATCAGTCGATGATGAACTGATTTCCCTATGCATCAGTCGATGATGATGAACTGATTTCCCTATGCATTAGTTGATGATGAACTGATTTCCCTATGCATTAGTTGATGATGATGAACTTATTTCCTTATGCATCAGTTGATGATGATGAACTTATTTCCTTATGCATCAGTTGATGATGATGAACTTATTTCCCTATGCATCAGTCGATGATGATGAACTGATTTCCTTATGCATCAGTTGATGATGAAGAACATATTTCCTTATGAATCAGTTACCAGGTCACGTAGATATAGGTCATGAGTGTGGGGAAATACACGTTACCAGGTCACGTAGACGTAGATCATGAGGGTGGGGGAAATACACGTTACCAGGTCACGTAGATGTAGGTCAAATGGGTGAGAAATACACGTTACCAGGTCACGTAGATATAGGTCATGAGGGTGGGAAATGCGCATTACCAGGTCACGTAGATATAGGTCATGAAGGTGGGGAAATGCGTGTTACCAGGTCACGTAGATATAGGTCATGAAGGTGGGGAAATGCGTGTTACCAGGTCACGTAGTTGTAGGTATTGGGGGAAGGAAATTAGCATCACCGAGTCACGCGGGTGCACAACAGGAGCTGCACAAAACTTTCGGGGGGGGGGAAGTATGTATTTTCTCTGATCGCCTGAACTTTAACCTTAAAAGCTATCATCTTCAAACGTTAACATTATTTCTGAACTTCAAATTATTAATCTCGTATAGAGTTAATACGGTAATATTGAATGATGTTACTTAACAGACGAAAACTGGTTAATTGCCAAAACAATACGTCGTGGTTTTAACGAATTTATTTTTAACTACGAATAGGTAATAATTCGACAATTGGTAAATTTTAACGTGAAGTTCATCACGGGCCCTTCACCGCTAAGGCGTGTTATTATGGTTAACTTGATGATGTCATACTGGTGTGCGTGTGTTTATACCAAATTCAACACCGAAACTTCATTTCGATATCTTGATTCAATTGGTGAAAAAATAATAATTCATGAAAAAACCAAGTCAGGTATTTGATAACTGTACTTCATTCCACAAACACACTGTAGATGAATTCATTAATCCTGTTTACTGATTAATAAGTCGATAAAACTTAAATTTAGAGCTAACTAACCCTACTTCACTAAATCAGCGTTTTTCAACCTTTTCAATAACACGGCCCACCCCAATCTTCAAGAAGTTTCCGGCGGCCCACCACAGAAAGTTATAGAAATAAGACACGTATGGCAATGTTGTTTCATGGTTGCCATGCTGGGTTCATTCACGATACGTTATAGTTAGCATTGTGCGAGGCATCACGTAGTTTGCAACATTTAAAAACAAAAAAAAATGTCATCTAATCTTATGATTTTTCGCGGCCCACCAGTGGGCCACGACTCACCGGTTGAGAAGCTAAATCAGATGAAACTTGGTTCGGAGGATTTTGTTTTCCAGTAAACTGGAAAACTCGCAATTATTATTATTTTTTGTTGTTGTTGATCAGAAAAGTAGCATCTTCTGGAGTATCGTGACGTAACGAAACGTGCGTCAGTCCCTCTAACTGTTTAAAGTTTGTCCACGAGTTGATGAATAATGTTGATATAAAACGGTGAACGCTGATATTTTAATTGTTAATGACACGCTCCAAAACAATTCAAGTATTCGCTATTGAACTCTTAGCTTCGATATTATGATTATTACAAATATATCCAAAACGGAAAACTCGAACTATCTGGATCCTTCGTTCGTGCTCTGAAAACGCGGGTGTTTCACATATCTCTTATTATCATACAGAATTAAAAACAGGTGGTTAATTGTGATAATGAAAACGCAAGCAGGTAGCGATACGTTCGTCGGGAAATTGATTTGCTACAGACTTACTGTATTCTTAAGCAAGCATTATCTGGAAACCCGGCTTTGGTAACGTTTATTGTTCGTTAAACTTTACCTATTACTGGTAATAGTGCCAATTCCAAAACGGTCTTCTTGCGAGTGTACAACAATGTGTTTTCTCTTCACGAAAGACAGTCAGTCACTCTTCTTAAAGTTAATTTGTTGTTATTTGTTTCTTTTCATCTCAAAACATGTCCAATCTCCATTACCTAAAACTCCCCAAGTATTTTACATGGGAATTGGGGGAAAACGTGACTCCAGCAAGCACGTGCGAACAAGATTTCTTATCACCAATTGCCGAGTTACTGATACGGATCAGGTGACACTGCGAATTTTTTTTAAACGAAAAAAAGAAAGAAAAAAAACCTGGTTTACAAAATGCATGACTTTGAAGAGGGCAATCTTGAAATTACCGGTTATACAATATGACTACAGCCACTAGACGCCACTCTTTTTGGGCTAAAGGTCAAACATAGCACTACTGCTGTTGACCGAAGGAAATGGTAACTGGAAGAACTCATGGATAAAACGGGTAAAATAAATTCAAATTACCAGTTCGTGGATTAGGTGGGTATTATATGAAACGAATAACCAAACGAAGGACAACCAGACATATTTTTACGAGGAACTGTCTAAAAACCACTGCATAACACTCGTATGTCTACCATCTGTTATAGTGACTTGTTTATCGTAATCGAGTGGCCACACATTCCAAATATTTTTTCCCCCGTGGCTTTACAGGCAGAACGTATTTTTAGACCTATACAGGCGTTCACGAGGCTCCCCCCGATATTTCACATTTTACTTCAAATTTCTACACAACTAACACGACTTTAATAATGGCTGGAGACGGCTTAAATGGGTAATGAAGAAAAACTTTAAGTTTAACATGACAGCAAATGTACAACGTTTCGACAAGGTTTTGTCATCATCAGGTACAAAACCTTGT
>NW_013673964.1:26849-30149 GCF_000517525.1 Limulus polyphemus
CATTTAAGCCGTCTCCAGCCATTATTAATCTCAAAGTGGGTTCCTCGTCATCGAATTTGAATTTAACACGCCTTTAGCTTGTAATCTGGTAACTTAAAACATTTCAAGACTTACTTCTGACTACAAACAAGACCACTACAACTTGATGGTAGGTAGACAAGAAATGTAGTATTATTATTTATACAGAAGGGTTAAGTCTATAATATCAGAATTAGATAATTATTAGCAGATTGAATAAGAGTAACTGACCACGATTAGGTTTAACATACGTAACCAATGATTGTTCAAGCTGACCAGCGTATGGATTGTGTACGCTTGCAGGTTAGAAATACTAAAAGAAGAATGGGGTGGGGGGTAGGTAACAATTTTATCTCAAACTTGACTTTCTTCCACATTATACCATTGCAGAAGGTTAACCACTGTCCCATGTAAAGGTCAAAGGTTAACAAGGTTTTAAGCTCGGACTTGCACTTCTACCTTAACAAATAGTGGACGCTCTTTTGTGGGGGTGAAAATAAACAAAGGCGACGATATGGAGACAGCCTGATGGCTACAGTTAAAATGTAATCTGTTGTTTACAGCGGGTTTTTTTTCTTCTCTTCCATCACTATCCGAGATGTAAGTGCACAAACCACTAATGAAAAACGGATCGGTTTAAATGACAAAAACAAAACCCGTTTATCTGGAGTAGTGTTCTTGGTTATATACACTTCTATCAATAATTCATTAAACTGTAACAAGTTACTAGACTCACCAAAAGAAGGTTAGGCTTACATCATAAGAAACCACCAAAAAGTAAAAGAAAGTTAGGTTTACATCATAAGAAACCACCAAAAGCTAAAAGAAAGTTAGGTTTACATCATAAGAAACCACCAAAAGCTAAAAGAAGGTTAGGTTTATATAATTAGAAACCACCAAAAAAGTAAAAGACAATTAGGCTTACATCATAAGAAACCACCAAAAAGTAAAAGAAAGTTAGGTTTACATCATAAGAAACCACCAAAAGCTAAAAGAAGGTTAGGTTTATATAATTAGAAACCACCAAAAAAGTAAAAGACAATTAGGCTTACACCATAAGAAACCACCAAAAGCTAAAAGAAAGTTAGGTTTACATCATAAGAAACCACCAAAAGCTAAAAAAAGGTTAGGCTTACATCATAATAACTCAAGAAAAACTGTGTTACATTCAAGTATCAACAACATTAGATTTTATATTTAGTTTTTCCCAACACCCACCGCCTACGAATATTATTCAACTACAAGCTCATTAATTCTCCCAACATTCCCTTCCAAGGTCATCAACAACTCTGTATGTTTGTTTACACGTGCACACGCTTTAATTACTTTACAAGTAACTACGTTTTTAAGTCAAGTGTTCGGTAACTTCGTCCCTACGGTAACCTCAATAATATTCCCAACTCCATTTTCCAGGCCTCAGAAGGCCTGGAGCACGAAAAGGTCAACGAGAATCGTGCAAATGTGGACGTGGTTACCATGATAAAACGCCAGTACGTTCATCTCTGGGCGTTACCACACATATACACACACACTTTGTGCGCCTTGTTTGACGAGTTTATTTCAAAAAAAGGGGTAAGGCCAAGAGACCACTGTTTTTCTGGAGTGTACTCCGTTCTTCGCGTACGGCACAACAAGAATTAATTACGACGGGGCGGAATGGGTCAACAACCTGACCACAACTACGACTTCAAAACTGTATCTGTATGAATTTATCTGTAAGTTTTTACTCTTTACGTACATAAGGAAAAACTAACTAACTAACGTTTCTATTAATGTTTTAAAAAACAAATCAATAAAACATATATCCTAAACAATTCTGTCAATTCAACAGAGTTCGTGATTTGCCAATGACCCACGTTCATTAACCTTCACTCCCACAATTAGAAACAGCCTTCCTTACGAACTATAAAGCGTAGTAAATTCGTGAGATAACTTTTAAAATAAAAGCTTAATTGTTTCAGCCAACTTGTCCACCATTTGTTTTTTGTTTTTTTTAATACAGCCAAGAAACTTTATCAACACTTCGAGAAGTGACCATATGTGTGCTGTTTTCAAAGAATCCTACGTTTTAAACGAAGACTTAAACACAATGTCAAACAGTGTAGTACGGAGAAGAACGCCCCCTATATAATTTTTTTTTCGTGTACTCTGACCCTGCGAAATATATAGTGTAATGCCTGAAAGAGTGTAAAGCTACCATGCGGTTAGTAACCTAATCACAGAGGGACAAGGGCAGGAAGGAAGTTCAGGGTCAGAAGTACGTGGACCGAAGCTGGTGAAAGACTACGAGAAGTGTTATAACAAAGACGCTGGCTCATCTTTAAATAGTGGGAAGGTTCAAATTTCGAACGATTTTAAATAAATAAAAAAAAATAATAATTTCGGTTTCATTAACTCAATACTTTGGTTACACAAACGTTCGACCTTATTCAACGCCTATCAGTCAACTCTAACTATTTTTCTCATTAAGTACGAGCTCAACACCAGACATCTAAGTGCTGAATAAGGAAGGCAGTTAGTTCCTACAAGTGACATTAATGAACTACAAAACAATTAAAACTGTTATACAAGTGACATTAATGAACTACCCCTTGTATAACAGTTTTAATTGTTTTGTAGTTCATTAATGCCCCTTGTATAACAGTTTTAATTGTTTTGTAGTTCATTAATGCCCCTTGTATAACAGTTTTAATTGTTTTGTAGTTCATTAATGTCACTTGTATAACAGTTCATTTGTCATTGGTGTTTCTTGTTTTGTAGTTCATTAATGTCACTTGTATAACAGTTTTAATTGTTTTGTAGTTCATTAATGTCACTTGTATAACAGTTTTAATTGTTTTGTAGTTCATTAATGTCACTTGTATAACAGTTTTAATTGTTTTGTAGTTCATTAATGTCTAATAACAAATGAACTGATATACAAGGGACATTAATGAACTACAAAACAACAATGACAAATGAACTGTTATAAAAGGGACATTAATGAACTACAAAACACCAATGACAAATGAACTGTTATACAAGGGACATTAATGAACTACAAAACAACAATGACAAATGAACTGTTATAAAAGGGACATTAATGAACTACAAAACACCAATGACAAATGAACTGTTATACAAGGGATATTAATGAACTACAAAACAATTAAAACTGTTATACAAGTGACATTAATGAACTACAAAACACTAATAACAAATGAACTGATATACAAAAGACATTAATGAACTACAAAACGCTAATAACAAATGAACTGTTATACAAGGGACATTAATGAACTA
>NW_013673965.1:0-4012 GCF_000517525.1 Limulus polyphemus
TGTTGACAGACTGTATAGTGTACAGCTAAGGGGATCCGGTTAGTTTGGTGTGTTGGTGACAGACTGTATAGTGTACAGCTAAGAGGATCCGGTTAGTTTGGTGTGTTGTTGACAGAATGTATAGTGTACAGCTAAGAGGATCCTGTTAGTTTGGTGTTGTGGTGACAGACTGTATAGTGTACAGCTAAGAAGATCCGGCTAGTTTTGTGTGTTGTTGACAGAATGTATAGTGTTCAGCTAAGAGGATCTTGTTAGTTCGGTGTTTTGTTGACAGAATGTATAGTGTACAGCTAAGAGGATCCTGTTAGTTTGGTGTTGTGGTGACAGACTGTATAGTGTACTGCTAAGGGGATCCGGTTAGTTTTGTGGTGTTGTTGACAGAATGTATAGTGTACAGCTAAGAGGATCTTGTTAGTTTGGTGTGTTGTTGACAGAATGTATAGTGTACAGCTAAGAGGATCCTGTTAGTTTGGTGTTGTGGTGACAGACTGTATAGTGTACTGCCAAGAGGATCAGATTAGTGACAGACTGTATAGTTTACAGCTGAGGAGATCCTGTTAGTTTGGTGTGTTGGTGATAGATACTGTGAAATGTTTAACTGGGGAGTACAGTTGTGTTTTGTGTCTGTTTTATGACAGATTGTACGGTGTTTAGTTGGATAATTAAGCTAACTAATTGTTTTGTTGGGACATTTTCTAATCTTCGGTTGATTAGATCCAGGGAATTAGACTTTTTGTTGAAGAACTGGGAAAAGTCAGTAATGTAGTTGTTGAAGAACTGGGAAAATTTAGTAATGTGGTTGTTGAAGAACTGGGAAAAGTTAGTAATGTGGTTGTTGAAGAACTGGGAAAGTCAGTAATGTGGTTGCCTGATTTTTATGATGTTATAGTCACCTCTGTTTACTGTCAAGTGTGTAAATAGGTTACTATACACATTTATCGATCACGATGCCTGTTTCGTGAGGCACTTTGTAATGTTTTGTTCTCTCTCTCCTCTCTCTCTTCTAAAGAGCCATTGATAAAAGAACATAAAACTAAAGGGCATATCGAGTTAGTATATATTACAGATTTCCTCCGTATAACAAAGATCAGTAATAACCTATTTAACCTGTAGTAAGTACATGAATTATTTGGTAGTAAGTACATGAATTATTTGGTAGTAAGTACATGAATTATTCAGTAGTAAGCACGTGAATTATTTGGTAGTAAGTACATGAATTATTTGGTAGTAAGTACATGAATTATTTGGTAGTAAGTACATGAATTATTTGGTAGTAAGTACATGAATTATTCAGTAGTAAGCACGTGAATTATTTGGTAGTAAGTGCATGAATTATCCAGTAGTAAGTACATGAATTATTCAGTAGTAAGTACATGAATTATTTGGTAGTAAGTACATGAATTATCCAGTAGTAAGTACATGAATTATTTGGTAGTAAGCACGTGAATTATTCAGTAGTAAGCACGTAAATTATTCAGTAGTAGGTACGTGAATTATTCAGTAGTAAGTACATGAATTATTCAGTAGTAAGTACATGAATTATTTGGTAGTAAGCACGTGAATTATTTGGTAGTAAGTACATGAATTATTTGGTAGTAAGCACATGAATTATTCAGTAGTAAGCACATGAATTATTTGGTAGTAAGTACATGAATTATTTGGTAGTAAGCACATGAATTATTCAGTAGTAAGCACATGAATTATTTGGTAGTAAGTACATGCATTATTTGGTAGTAAGCACGTGAATTATTTGGTAGTAAGTACATGAATTATTTGGTAGTAAGTACATGAATTATTCAGGTAGTAAGTACATGAATTATTTGGTAGTAAGTACATGAATTATTCAGTAGTAAGTACATGAATTATTTGGTAGTAAGTACATGAATTATCCAGTAGTAAGTACATGAATTATTTGGTAGTAAGTACATGAATTATCCAGTAGTAAGTACATGAATTATCCAGTAGTAAGTACATGAATTATTCAGTAGTAAGCACGTGAATTATTTGGTAGTAAGTACATGAATTATTCAGTAGTAAGTACATGAATTATTCAGTAGTAAACACGTGAATTATTTGGTAGTAAGTACATGCATTATTTGGTAGTAAGCACGTGAATTATTTGGTAGCAAGTACATGAATTATTTGATAATAAGCACTTGAATTATTTGGTAGTAAGCACGTGAATTATTCAGTAGTAAGTACGTGAATTATTCAGTAGTAAGCACGTTAATTATTCAGTAGTAAGAGAAGCGGTCTTTAAAGATGTTTAGTCAGATTGATATCCGTTTACTGTTGAGTTAAACCATACTTAGAGAAGCGGTCTTTAAAGATGTTTAGTCAGATTGATATCCGTTTACTGTTGAGTTAAACCATACTTAGAGAAGCGGTTTTCAAAGATGTTTAGTCAGATTGATATCCGTTTACTGTTGAGTTAAACCAATACTTAGAGAAGCGGTCTTTAAAGATGTTTAGTCAGATTGATATCCGTTTACTGTTGAATTAAACCATACTTAGGGAAGCGGTCTTTAAAGATGTTTAGTCAGATTGATATCCGTTTACGGTTGAATTAAACCATACTTAGAGAAGCGGTCTTTAAAGATGTTTAGTCAGATTGATATCCGTTTACTATTGAGTTAAACCATACTTAGAGAAGCGCTCTTTAAAGATGTTTAGTCAGATTGATATCCGTTTACTGTTGAGTTAAACCATACTTAGAGAAGCGGACTGTTGCCTTTGAATAGATTTAGATCCATCAGGATGGAAATCGTAGCTTAGTGTCCGCTACTGCGGTATTTTAACAGGTTCTCGGCTGAAATATAAGAGTTTTTTATGACTTATTTTGCACGGTATGTCTAAAAATTTCAAATCATTACAACTGTTGAAGGAATGGAACAGTTGGTGCAAACATTACCAGCCAGTTCCTCTCGAGTCAGGCGTATTATTATTATTTATTTGCCACTGTTGATAGATTCTAATAGCAACTGTCTTGAAACAACCGGTAAAAAAAAAAGGTCTTTAATAACAGAGCTAGCAGTAGACGGGCCCCTTCTATTTCACCCTTTTAAAAGTTGGGGAAATTCTTGTTATTAGCCATTATCCTGCATTTATATGGCTCAAGTAGTCACCTACAAGCCTTGGTTATGTGCTATACCAGCGACCGGGTCTGAATGTAATTACTGCAGAACCATCCTCTGGGCAGTCTGACTTGTTTCCCTGCAGTAGCGTGTTTGTCGGTCAGTCAGTCAGTCAGTAGACACTAAAATGACGTCACGAGAAGAATTATGTACTCTGTAAGCTAAAACATAGCATGACATATGAACTTCAAAAAGGAAGAAATAAAAATATTTGTTACTCTTAATTTTGGTTTTATTTACTCTTGAAATAGAAAACTTTCGAGATCCCTGTGGAAGTCCATTTAGTATAGTTTCAGTTTTAGACATGCGTAATGCCGGGTTAAACTGTAGGTAGTCGAGTAGCAGAAAGTTGTATATATATGTTATGAATGTTAGTGGCACGAAAACAAAACGTAAGAGCGTTACTCCGAGGATTTTGATATACTAATATCGGTCTAACTAAATTTTTGTTTGTTAAATTGTCGCGCCCTCCACCTCGTGGGTTTCTCCTCACCAATGAAAAGTGGGATTGACCGTAACATTATAAAACTCCCACGTCTACCTGTTTATTTGTAGCTAAGCACAAAGCTACACAGTGGGCTATCTGAGCTCTGCCCACCACGGGTATCGAAACCCGGATTCTAGCGTTGTAAGTCCGCAAAGATGCCGCTGTGCCACTAGGGGGGGGGGGTCATTTTTTCCAAAGTACTGCATTTTCAAACAGTATTAGGCTTAACCATAGATCAAAAAAATGAACGTCAGTGGTGGCTTACAATTGGAAGGGCTTCAGTACAGTATAACTAAGGCTGTTATTAGCTTTAGTTTTGAATTACGGGAATCTGTTAGTGTTTGTTTGTTTTGTAATTAAGCACAAAGCTACACAATGAGCTATCTGTGCT
>NW_013673965.1:4867-6158 GCF_000517525.1 Limulus polyphemus
TCCTCTGTGGTTACGACTGATTCACATGATGTATCCCCTTTTCTTCCTCTGTGGTTACGACTGATTCACATGATGTATTCCTTTGTTCTTCCTCTGTGGTTACGTCTGATTCACATGATGTATTCCTTTTTCTTCCTTTGTGGTTACGACTGATTCACATGATGTATTCCTTTGTTCTTCCTCTGTGGTTACAACTGATTCACATGATGTATCCCCTTTTTCTTCCTCTGTGGTTACGACTGATTCACATGATGTATTCCTTTGTTCTTCCTCTGTGGTTATGACTGATTCAAATGATGTATTCCTTTGTTATTCCTCTGTGGTTACGACTGATTCACATGATGAATTCCTTTGATCTTCCTCTGTGGTTATGACTGATTCAAATGATGTATTCCTTTTTTCTTCCTCTGTGGTTACGACTGATTCACATGATGTATTCCTTTGTTCTTCCTCTGTGGTTACGACAGATTCACATGATGAATTCCTTTGCTTTTTTTTCTTTAAGGCTACAACTCCTTCACTTGATGCACGTGTAATGGATATTATTAGGCATGTAGACAAGTGAGCAACGTTTTATGGATATTATTAGGCATGTGGACAAGTGGACAACGTTTTATGGATATTATTAGGCATGTAGACAAGTGGAAAACGTTTTATGGATATTATTAGGCATGTAGACAAGTGAGCAAGGTTTTATGGATATTATTAGGTGCATAGACAAGTGTACAACGTTTTATGGATATTATTAGGCATGTAGACAAGTGGACAACGTTTCATAGATATTATTAGGCATGTAGACAAGTGGACAACGTTTTATGGATATTATTAGGTATGTAGATAAGTGTACAACGGTTTATGGATTATATTAAGCACGTAGACAAGTGGAAAACGTTTTATGGATATTATTAGGTGCATAGACAAGTGGAAAACGTTTTATGGATATTATTAGGTGCATAGACAAGTGGACAGCGTTTTATGGATATTATTAGGCGTGTAGACAAGTGTACAACGTTTTATGGATATTATTAGGCATGTAGATAAGTGTACAACGGTTTATGGATATTATTAGGCACGTAGAGAAGTGGAAAACGTTTTATGGATATTATTAGGTGCATAGACAAGTGGAAAACGTTTTATGGATATTATTAGGTGCATAGACAAGTGGGCAACGTTTTATGGATATTATTAGGCATGTGGACAAGTGGACAGCGTTTTATGGATATTATTAGGCATGTGGACAAGTGGACAACGTTTTATGGATATTATTAGGTGCATAGACAAGTGGAAAACG
>NW_013673965.1:7086-8960 GCF_000517525.1 Limulus polyphemus
TACGTTATATGGATATTATTAGGCATGTAGACAAGTGTACAACGTTTTATGGATATTATTAGGTATATAGACAAGTGTACGTTTTATGGATGTTATTAGGCGTGTAGACAAGTGTACAACGTTTTATGGATATTATCAGGTATATAGACAACTGTACAACGTTTTATGGATATTATTAAGTGCATAGACAAGTGTACAACGTTTTATGGATATTATTAGGCATGTAGATAAGTGTACAACGGTTTATGGATATTATTAGGTATATAGACAAGTGTACGTTTTATGGATGTTATTAGGCATGTAGACAAGTGTACAACGTTTTATGGATATTATTAGGCATGTAGACAAGAGTACAACGTTTTATGGATATTATTAGGCATGTAGATAAGTGTACAACGGTTTATGGATATTATTAGGCGTGTAGACAAGTGTACAACGTTTTATGGATATTATTAAGTGCATAGACAAGTGTACAACGTTTTATGGATATTATTAGGCATGTACACAAGAGTACAACGTTTTATGGATATTATTATTTGATTTTAGGTTTCAGATATTGAATATTCATTTACTAAACAAACATACTGTAGTAAAACCTTTAATTTTTTAGCCCCTTATGGCTCAGCAGTAGTCTGAAAGATTATAACGCTAAAAACCGGGTTTCGATACCCATAGTAGGCACATCACATATAGCTCACCCATTGTGTAGATTGTGCAAACTACACAAATGTTTGTTTGTACAAACATCTTCTTTTATAAGTTGGAAAAAAAATCAACAGTAAAGCAGAAAACACGATAATGGGTCAGGTCACGTAAATATTTTGGGCACTACTGTGGCAGGTTATTTAGTGTTAGCCAAACACATTTAAATTACTAAGTCCTGACAGAAGTTTCTGTTCAGTTTTAGTTCTGTTTGTTTTCTGATATTCACGCGAAGTTGCTCAATGGATCTTTATCTGTCTGCGCTCACCGTCCATAATTCTGAGGCCTGGCATGGTCATTGGTTAGGGCGCACGACTCATAAACTCCGGGTTCGAATCCATGTTCCACCAAAGGTGCTCGCCATTTCAGCCGTGGGGGCATTATAATGTGACGGTCAATCGCACTATTCGTTCATAAAAGAGTAGCCCAAGAGTAGGCGGTGGGTGATGATGACAAACTACCTTCTCTCTCTCTAGTCTTTCACTATTAAAATAGGGACGACTGGCACAGATAGCCCTCGTGTAGCTTTGCGCGAAATTCAAATAAAACCAAACCATAATTTTCAACTGATAGACTAGAGAAAAACATCCAGTAAACAGCGCCCACCACCATCTCTTGGGCTACTTTTGGCTGACCAAATAATGGGATTTCACCTTCATCTTTATAATGTATCTAATATCTTTACAAGATACAAACAACTGGACTCATAGATTTATTGACAGTCATGGTAACCAGTTGATATACCTCAAGGTTATGCTATTTGTTTATTTGGGCCCATAGATGTATTGACAGTCATGGTAACCAGTTGATATACCTCAAGGTTATGCTATTTGTTTATTTGAGCCCATAGATGTATTGACAGTCATGGTAACCAGTTGATATACCTCAAGGTTATGCTATTTATTTATTTGGACCCATAGATGTATTGACAGTCATGGTAACCAGTTGATATACCTCAAGGTTATGCTATTTGTTTATTTGGGCCCATAGATGTATTGACAGTCATGGTAACCAGTTGATATACCTCAAGGTTATGCTATTTATTTATTTGGACCTATAGATCTATTGACAGTCATGGTAACCAGTTGATATACCTCAAGGTTATGCTATTTATTTATTTGGACCTATAGATCTATTGACAGTCATGGTAACCAGTTGATACACCTCAAGGT
>NW_013673965.1:9683-10903 GCF_000517525.1 Limulus polyphemus
TGTAGTATGTGAAATTATGAATGTTATAATCAGTATTTAAGAAGCTATGTTTTTTTTTTTTTTTTGTCACTAGGTTACCAATAGTTTTAAACCGAGTTTGATTAGAATTACTACAAATAAGCAGGAGAGGTTATTTGGTTGTTGTAACATCAGAAGAAGCATGAATTAAGTTGTTTTGTTTGCTCTCTTTATAAATGTATTAACTTTATACCGTATAACTTCAATATTAGTTTATTACCGCCTTGTCAACAGTGAAAGGACAGTTTGGTCATATAATGTATATAATGTCTACAGCTGTTTAACCAAGTGGCTTCTTCTAACTGTTCGTGTCTCATCTGTAGATCTTAATGGAGCTGGATGCGCGAGGGAGTCGGGAGTGATGGAAACACGAATGGCGGACCTCACTAATAATGTTAACAATTCTATAATAACCGCTGGGACTCAGGACCAGGGAGTTCATTTCCAACAGCAATTACTACAGCTCAAACAAGAACAGCAGCTTCAGCAACAGCTACTTCTGCAACACTTTCAGCAACAGCAGCAACAACTAGCAGAGCAGCACGAACTACAGTTTCAGGAGAGAATTAAGGTATGTTGTTGAGAAATACGCTTGTTTTAATTTCAGGAGAGAATTAAGGTATATTGTCGAGAACTGCATTTGTTTGATTTTCAGGAGAGAATTAAGAAATATTGTCGAGAACTGCATTTGTTTGATTTTCAGGAGAGAATTAAGGCATATTGTTGAGAACTACGTTTGTTTGATTTTCAGGAGAGAATTAAGGTATGTTGTTGAGAGCTACGTTTGTTTTAATTTCAGGAGAGAATTAATGTATATTGTTGAGAAATACGTTTGTTTGATTTTCAGGAGAGAATTAATGTATATCGTTGAGAAATACGTTTGTTTGAGTATCAGGAGAGAATTAATGTATATTGTTGAGAGCTACGTTTATTTGATTTTCAGGAGAGAATTAATGTATATTGTTGAGAAATACGTTTGTTTGATTTTCAGGAGAGAATTAATGTATATTGTTGAGAAATACGTTTGTTTGAGTATCAGGAGAGAATTAAGGTATATTGTTGAGAGCTACGTTTGTTTGATTTTCAGGAGAGAATTAAGGTATATTGTTGAGAGCTACGTTTGTTTGATTTTCAGGAGAGAATTAAGGTATATTGTTGAGAGCTACGTTTGTTTGATTTTCAGGAGAGAATTAAGGTATATT
>NW_013673965.1:11777-23251 GCF_000517525.1 Limulus polyphemus
TATCTGATTGCTGTCCTACAGGTTTGTTTGTGTGGAAACGTGACAGATTGTTTGATGGTAACTATCTGATTGTTGTCCTACAGGTTTGTTTGTGTGGAAACGTGACAGATTGTTTGATGGTACCTATCTGATTGTTGTCCTACAGGTTTGTTTGTGTGGAAACGTGACAGATTGTTTGATGGTACCTAGCTGATGGATGTCCTACAGGTTTGTTTGTGTGGAAACGTGACAGATTGTTTGATGGTAACTATCTGATTGTTGTCATACAGGTTTGTTTGTGTGGAAACGTGACAGATTGTTTGATTGTAACTATCTGATTGTTGTCCTACAGGTTTGTTTGTGTGGAAACATGACAGACTGTTTGATGGTAACTATCTGATTGCTGTCCTACAGGTTTGTTTGTGTGGAAACGTGACAGATTTTGTTATGGTACCTAGCTCATGGCTGTCCTACAGACTTGTTTTGTGCTTGTGTGATGATTTTGATATTTTATTTTCCAGGAATATTTGGAGCATCAGAAGAGGAATGAGAAACAGAAGCTGGAGAAAGAGAGAAGAGAGAAGGAAAAACTTGACGCTTTGAAAAAAAAGGAGAAACATGAACAAAGTAATATTATAAATAAATCAACTTTTTTTTTGTCATAAAAATACCCGTTTCTGTATCATCCACTTGTTTCAAATGTTTATCTCTCTATCAACATATTTCTCTGTCTATCTCTCTATCAACTTGTACTTACCTATAATTATGTATAGTGTAATTATATTATTACTGCAGGTGCTGTAGCATCATCGGAAGTTAAACAACGACTTCAGGAGTTTGTTCTCAGCAAGAGACAGAGAGAGACGGCCTCTAGTAGTGCTAACAATTCTCCTCCAAACTTCTGCAACTGGTAGGTTTCCCAGGTTATGCAGTGATGTGACTAAAAATAAAAAAATGGATTAGAAATGTTTATATAGAGTGATAAACAGTTACTATAAACGATTATTTTCAACTGACGTACTTTAACAGTATGAAATTCATGCTTGGGGTGGCACAACTTTATAAACACACACACACACATACATATATAGTATACATGTATATACATTACCCTCAGATACCATGAATGATTAAATCTTTATTTCATAACAATACTTGTAAATATGATAATAACATTCCTAAAAATATGTCATTAAAAATATTTATCTTACACGTAATCCATATAAATGAAATTGTATATAGAACAGTTATCATAATTTTATGTTTCGAATTTTAATAAAGGCACGTTTTTTTTATTTATTCATACGCATTTGATGCCACGTACCATAAGTTATACCGCCATTTTGTATAAGTTATACCGCCATTTTGTATATGTTATACCGCCATTTTGTATATGTTATACCGCCATTTTGTATAAGTTATACCGCCATTTTGTTTTCCTTACTGGTATGCAAACCGTCAAATACTACTGCACTATAACACAGCTACTTTAATAGAAATCGGAAGATCGAATTTTCCACGTGATCAAATTTAATCCGTGATTACCATTCAAATATTGTCAAAAGGAAAAAGCAAAGCAAAAAAAAAAAAAGTCTGACGCTACCTGAATGAAGCATCAAATGTTTAGAACTATCTTCGAATCCCTGGCTACACAGCCTTAGTGTTAACTGATTTGTTTTTTGTACAAAATAAAAGTATTCCAAAATCAAATGTTTTTGTGATAGATAAAACACCAGAATAAAGTAATTTCCTAACATTAAATAAAATTTCCACCAAAATTACCTAATTTTCTGACATACAGAATCACACACATCAGAAATAACTTCTAGTAGAAGTCGAGCGTGGCCTGTAAGTTATTGTGCTTGATGATTCGCATCTAATTGCCACAGAAATACGTTCCGCACTTTGGGGCCATGAATGTATTGTATAACGCCCCCACGGCTCAGAGGGCGAGCATGTTTGGTGCGACCCTCAGATTGCGAATCGAGCGTCCTAACCACCTGGCCATATATAATATAAAGAAATAACTATACCAAAAATACATAAACTAATTTTTAAACATGGAACAAAAACTAATTCAGAAATGACAGATTATTAAACGTGGAGCAACCTTACTCTAAAGTTAACGGGTTTAATAATTAAAATCTAAAATTACATTAGACTTAATTGATCTTTTAATGAATAATCTAAACCCAGAATTGACAAACATTCTTATTTTTACACCAGAATTGACAAATATTTTTGTAATCCACACCAGAATTGACAAATATTCTTGTAATCCACACAGCTGGATTAAAGAACAATCTAATCAAGCTATAACTTGCCCTCCCCCACAAAAAAAAGAAGAAAAAAGGTAGAGCCCTCCCAAAGAGTTAGCGAATATTTTTGTAGTAGTCACTGACTATGATTGTTGTTCATAATTAATAATTTCTAATTTCTGATCCTTTCATGAACAGACCAGTTACTATCTATACATACAGTTCAAACGTTAAATTTATCTATATAATATGTATATAGACACACACACATAAATTATTTTATTAAGTTTTGTTTTGTTTTTGAATTTCGCGCAAAGCTACTCGAGGGCTATCTGCGCTATCCGTCCCTAATTTAGCAGTGTAAGACTAGAGGGAAGGCAGCTAGTCATCACCACCCACCACCAACTCTTGGGCTACTCTTTTATCAACGAATAGTGGGATTGACCGTCACATTATAACGCCTCCACGGCTGAAAGGGCAAGCATGTTTGGTGTGACGGGGATTCGAACGTGCGACCCACAGATTGCGAGTCGAGCGCCCTAATCACCTGGTGGCCATGCCGGGCATTATTTTATTTTATTTCGATGCATGGTGCGGTAGTCTGATAAAAGAACGAACTGAAGTTTAGTTGTGATTCGTTATTATATTGAAACGGAGAGGAAAATACTTTATGGACGTTCGTTGCGCTGACGTTAAAAAAACAATCAAAAGTACTTTAAAAAAACCATAAATATTATATTTACATCACGATCATAGGAGACCTTACTGTATTTCCTTAATCGTCTGGCTCAACCTATGCTGATTAGCCTTTAAAGTTTAATAGGCGGATCTGCAGTCATAGCGTGAAATCAAAGGATGCATTAGGCCTCAACGTCACAGATTACGTTTTCATTTTTACCTCTGGTGAAACGAATTATGTAATATAATCGGATGTTTTCCTTGCTAACTAAATTGCAATACATGTCTGCAATACTCTCGTCTCTCGACATTACTGTATATTGTCAGGTTCTAACTAACCTCATACTCACTTTTATTTTTCTTCGTTGTAGGCATCCCTTGCTTGGCAAGTATGACGACGACTTCCCGCTTAGAAAAACGGGTAGGTGTACTTTTTCTGTTATTTTTTTTCTAATATTTCTACTTGACCCATTGTGTTATGCGAAAAAACACGTTATGCTTTAAATGACACAATAGACTTTGTAAACTTACCTTTTAACATTAGTACTGTATTGCCTAAATGCCTAAACCCTAAGCCTAATTAACGATGGATTGGAGATTTACTAAATGAAATTGTTTTAATATTATAAATTTTGAATTATTTTAAATTACTGTTGCCTGTTTTGCTACATAGATGTATATGAAGAATGCTAGAAGATTTGAGCTTCTAAACGAGACTTGTGTATTGTACATCATTTCATCAATATACAGCATGTTTCATTCTATTAAAAGTTCTACATCTAATATGGTTGTTCGAATTAATAAAATCAATTAACCACGCAGAGATAGCTAAACTAAATCACCTTGGAAAAATGTTTTATGGGTATTAATTTTTCTACTCGATTTATTATGTCCAAAACTATAAATCTTTAACTGTTACGTTAATTTTTATTAAGTAGCATTAAGCCTTAACGTACCAACTGCTTTCCGCGCTGGTTTAAAAGCAAATCTGGGGGCTTAAAACTCTAAAACTTATGTTTCGATAACCTGTGGTGAGAAGAGGCCAGATTGTTTGTTTGTTTTTAATATCGCGCAAAGCTACACGAGGGCTATCTGCGCTAGCCGTCCCTAATTTAGCAGTGTAATACTAGAGGGAAGGCAGCTAGTCATCACCACCCACCCCAACTCTTGGGCTACTCTTTTTACCGACGAATAGTGGGATTGACCGTAACATTATAACGCCCCCACGGCTGAAAGGGCGAGCATGTTTGGTGGGACGGGGATTCGAACCCGCAGATTGCGAGTCGAGCGCCCTAACCACCTGGCCATGCCTGGCCTAAGAGCACAGGTAGCCAGCCTATTGTGTAGCTTTGTACATAACAATAAACAAACAAAAGCTTATGAAATTAGAGACTACCAAATTATGTAGAAACTAATTACGTTCTTAGATTATAGTCAGACACCGATAATATAATTTCATTAGCATAATCGAAAATGACTCTGTGTCTTGAATATAGATTAGTTTTTTAGTATTTCAGTAATTAAAAAAGTTAAAGTTTACACTTATATAAGATTGCAGTAATAATGTTGTAATAAAACGTACACCTGATTTATTGCAAATGAACATCTTTATTTCAAAGCTACAAAAAAAAGGCATGACAGCCTTTTCAAGAATCCATATATATATATAATGTTTCGATGTGATTAGTGAAAAAAGAGAGAGAGTGCACGATTGGGGGAAAAACATATCAAATAAACCAGTATTTGAGGATGGATTATTATTATTGTTGTTGCGAATTTTTAGTATGAATTAATCGCCCGAACCCAGCGATTAACAGTAAAAAATAAAACTGTGTTCTAAAAACGGAATTGTTTTTATCCTGCTTTGATTGTATTAGTAGCAAAGTACTTGTGATTCACTCGGAGCAGTGTTGCTCTGTATGAGCCATGATTCACTCGGAGCAGTGTTGCTCTGTATGAGCCGTGATTCACTCGGAGCAGTGTTGCTCTGTATGAGCTGTGATTCACTCGGAGCAGTGTTGCTCTTTATGAGCCGTGATTCACTCGGAGCAGTGTTGCTCTTTATGAGCCGTGATTCACTCGGAGCAGTGTTGCTCTTTATGAGCCGTGATTCATCTGGAGCAGTGTTGCTTTTTATGAGCCGTGATTCACTCGGAGCAGTGTTGCTCTTTATGAGCTGTGATTCACTCGGAGCAGTGTTGCTTTTTATGAGCTGTGATTCGCTCGGAGCAGTGTTGCTCTTTACTGTTTTAAAAACACTTGTAATTGTCTGAAAATATGTTCGTTATTGATGAGCTGCGGGATATCTGTTGATCATAGTGATTTTTTAAAACCTTGTCCTCCTTTTTTGTAGTTAGACAACACTTCGGAATCCATGCAGATACCTTTTTTAAGTCTGAAGAAGCTTCACATGGAACCCGAAACGTTTCAGAATCTAGAAACGCCCACAAAATTAATATAAATTTATCAAGTACATTCTGTCCCCCGGTAGCTCAACATAAGCTTGAGAGCTTATATTGCTAAAATTCGTAGTTCGATCTCCGCAGTGGACAACAACATAGAGAGCCTATTGTGTAGCTTTGCTCTTAAATACACGCACGTCTCCCTTTTTTTAGCCCGTCTTAGATATCGGGGCGTTGATCAGTGTTAGCCCGTCTTAGATATCGGGACGTTGATCAGTGTTAGCCCGTCTTAGATATCGGGACGTTGATCAGTGTTAACCCGTCTTAGATATCGGGACGTTGATCAGTGTTAACCCGTCTTAGATATCGGGACGTTGATCAGTGAGAACTGGTATTAAGGAGTATAGTATGTCATTGCACCGTAGTTAACGAGTAGTATAAAGTGATGGAAACTTGGATAAGTTTACTTCTAAAGAAAAGTAAAGATCCAATGGGTGACATTCTCGTTCATAGACCTATAGTCTGAACTGATGAGAGTTAATGTAGCACGACACTGTAGTTCTCGGCTGGATTAACTCTCATCAGTCCAGACGATATCCATAGTAGCACGACACTGTAGTTCTCGGCTAGTATAGATATCGTCTGGAAGCTGGTATGGATATCGTCTGAACTGATGAGAGTTAATATAGCACGACATTGTAGTTCTCGGCTGGTATAGATATCGTCTGATCTGATGAGAGTTAATATAGCACGATACTGTAGTTCTCGGCTGGTATGGATATCGTCTGAACTGATGAGAGTTAATGTAGCACGACACTGTAGTTCTCGGCTGGTATGGATATCGTCTGAACTGATGAGAGTTAATATAGCACGACATTGTAGTTCTCGGCTGGTATAGATATCGTCTGGACTGATGAGAGTTAATATAGTACGACACTGTAGTTCTCGGCTGGTATGGATATCGTTTCTCAGCTGATATATTTGTAAGATCTTGTCACGTCAAACGTAAATAAATTCTGAATTAGTGAGAAAACTGTAGAGCTTTAAAGCGTCTTTATGGATTTAAAGTGCAACAATGAACGGAAACTAAGCTATGGTAGTTTCCTTGAAGTATGTAGTTTGTTTTAAACAATACAGTTTGTCATGTCCAAATGAATCTAAACTGATTCGATAAGCATGAGATTAGTAAGGTTGGAATGGCTGGGAAGAGATACAAAACGTATTGATGTTCCAAATGTAAAAACACAGATCCACATGGTCTTGAGCATTGTCGCTTTTTTTTCTTCTTTCTTTCTAGCAACTCGGGCACGGTTTTGGTGGGAATTTAAATAGAGCCCTTGTTAGCGAACAGCCGGTCTTATCTGTTTTACAGACGAAGTTGCGAACTGCCGAAGTGTGTTTCTGTGCCACATAGTTTATCCCAGTTTTCACCGTCTGCGTTTGTTACTATTATCGGTGCTTCCGTACTTCAGCCAAATATTTTTAGCATTCAACGATAAGATGCATCTAAAAGGACTAAAAAAAAGACAACACTATTTAGTACCTTACAAGTCAGCTTCGGGGCCTTTTATTGAAGGCATAATCTGGCAGATTATATGTCATAACAAAGTAGCTCAAGGTTTCCATCTGAAACTCAGAATGTTGGATTGGTTAAGTTAACGTTGATTCTAGGATCATGGGATTCACCCCGATGGGGTTTGGTTATGTCAAACAATATTGAGATATAAACGGTTAAGTTGATTTAATGTAAAGTTTTATAGGTCAGTTTAATCGCTTTTAGCCCCTGTACATCATAAGACGGTTTATTTTATAGTAAGGGACTACTATACGTTCCTGTAATAAAGCACTTAAAATATTGCCCCCACAGTGGCACAGCGGTATGTTTGTGGACTTACAACGCTAGAAACCGGGTTTCGATACCCGTTGGTGGGCAGAGCACAGATAGCCCCTTGTGTAGCTTTGTGCTTAATTCCAAACAAACAGAACTTAAAATATTCGAAAAGTTGTAATTGTAAAAAAAACAAACAAACCCAAACTTTATTATCATTTAAACGTGATTTTCCGTGATTTGATTTTATAATGTTACATTCCACATTTACCTTGAGCACGTGACATCGCTATTCGATTGTTACAAAGCAAGCATCTAGTATGTATGGTTACCAAACATTATATTATCTGATTGATTTATGTAGGTACAATTAAAAAAAAACTAGCTACCATTAACTTTTCCTTTATGTTCAGTGGTTCCAGTTTTTCACAATGATAAATTTAGTTGCTCTATGAAACATTTCAAGAAACGTAACCCTAAACAGATTGTAAATAAGAAAACATTATTTAAAAATATTAGAAGTTAAAATATAAATTCGTATAAAAGAAAAACATAAAAACCGGGTTTCGATACCCGTGGTGGATACCGCACAGATGGCCCACAACTTAACAACAAACAAACAAACTACCTGTAGAAAACTAATGGAGTTTTATTAAGCCTAAAATTCCCTGTGGCGTTCTTATTGGTTCCTAAACTATTTATACAAATAGCTGCTTGTGGGTCCCTAACAATGTATAAGTTGCACAGAAAAGTGTAAATCAAAATATTATCACTAAGCACGGTAGTGCTTAGTATGTGGGGATGGGCTGAGAAAATAATGGCCGCCGTAATCTATTACTTTATGTTGCTGACATATGACTGCTAAAGTTGAGTTATAGCCATATTTGAGCACTTGATTGACACTATCGAGTGTTTCGCAGCTTGTATAAAATTACAATTTCTCAGTATGATGTAACACGTGGAACTATGCACTGGTAGGGGGACAATATAAAAACAAGTCGGTAATTTATGTATTAAAAAGAAAAGCTAGAAACTAGTTAATTTTTTCATATTGTTTGAAACATTTTCTTTCTTTGAGTCCCTAGGCCGTTTACAACCGTTGGGGAACCTTAAATAATTTAGCAGTGAAAGACTAGAGGGAAGGCAGCCCGTCAAAACTACCCACTGCCAACTCTTGGATTACTCATTTACCAACGAATAGTGGGATTGGCCGTCACATGATAACGGCAGAAAGGGCGAGCATATTTGGCAACGAGGATTCGAACCCACAGATTGTGAGTCAAGCGCCCCCTAACCATCAGGCCCAGTTTATAACATATCGTGGTTATATTATTCATTCAAAAAGGGTCCTTTCAAACTAAAGTTAACATCAAACGAACACCTGAAAGTCTTCTTGTTGTCGAGTGTTGTTTTATAGTTCCCTGACATAAAGTTTTCAAAGAAACGCGAAACATTAATTTTTGAAAGAAAAAAGGCTCAGATACTGTTGGTGTTGTGATATATACAAACACAAGATGTTCGAACACCTTATATACAAACACGTGTTACGATAACAGTACGTTATATCCAACAAACTTGGTGTATACTAACAACACATTATATATATAAGCAAACACGTGCTATGTTAACAATAAAATGATAAAGTATTGTTATAATTTTTAAGGTTAATTAGGATTTGTATTCATATGTTTTTATTATCTAAACAAAATTGTTGCAGTAGTCTGTGCTTTAATTTGATATCGTTCAGTTATTAAAAAAGTTTATAAATTACTAGTAGTAATAATTAAGAATGGAATTCAAACGAGTTAACCAAATAACTAACAAACATACTTTCAAAAGTGACAAATAGACCTTAAAATTAGTCTCAAGAAACGGTCACAGACAATCAGACAATATTTTTATCTGTAAAGGTAAAATCTGAGAGAACTTTTTAAATTAATTTTTTGTGGTTTACAAGTTTAATATGAAGCAAATCGTTGTTGACTAGATCAGTTAAAAACTACGCTAGGAGGGGGCAAGGGGGGAACTTGCCCCCCGGAAAATGAGATACATAACTCTTTCTTTATTCATTCAGCATATGTATAAGAATTTTGTATTCGCTTCATAGTACTTTGCCGCCGCCCCCCGCCCCGCCCGGAAAATTTTCTGCGGACGCCCATGTAGTAAAGTGAAACGTCGTCCGTAAACGGTCTTTGTCAGGCCAGTCAGAAACTACGCTAGCAGAGCGACACTTCGTCAGCAAACAAGCTGTTGTAGGCTAAGGCTTTTTAGTATTCTCTTCCTAAACCTTTTAAACTAGGGGTCGCTTTAATTCAAGAAAGTGATAAAGTCTAATCAGCTTAACGATCACAACGGATGTATCTGCCGATTTTACAATGTATACTTGAAATACACAGAACTGTGTAATGTAATTATTTCAAGAACTTTGACAATCTTATGCTGATATTAACATACGTGTATTTCTTTAACTGCATGATCTCAGTTTAAGTATCTTTTACTAAATATATTAACAAAAGCATTGTTAGCTGCCTAAAGAGTTGATTGCCGAGTGTGTATGTGTATGTGAGTGCCTGGAATGATTAGTATATTAGCCCGTGGTTGGTGATGTTACGTTATGTCCTCCTAGCGTCCGAACCAAACCTTAAAGTCCGATCTGTGTTGAAGCAGAAAGTGTTAGACAGGCGCAGTAGCCCCTTGTTAAGACGTAAGGACAAAGGGCCGATCCCCGTGAAGAGAAGACCACTTCTTGCAAGTATGATCATTTCTTCCGTTGGATTCTTCGATTTTATTTGTTGCCTGCATGTCAAAATTAACTTGATTGGTTGGTTGTCTTTCGTAATTGTAGTCAGAATTTCTAACACTGTGGGGTGTGATGATGATGCATGATAGCTTCACTTTTGCAAGTGAATTATAAATTTGGAAGTTTAATTATGGCTTCAATAACACAAGATGTTTAAAATACTTGTTTTTATTTTTGGCAAAACCTCATAAAAATGTATATTGTTCTAAACTTAAAATCCAAGCGAATAAATTATTTTTTAATCTAGTACGTGATATTATTGTTATTATAATGTTGGAATTCATTAATTGTTTAAAAATTAGAAATACCGATATATTCATTAGCTGTAACTTTCCTGTGAGATCTATTTTTATGTCTTGTGTATTGGAAGATTTTTTTGTGTATGCAATTCTTCTTCATATCGTTGTGTTTACTAGAGAAGTGATTATTGTCATCTTTCAATAGACGGAAATAGTAGTAAATCGGATTCTGGGCCAGGATCACCACAAGAGGGAGCCAGTATTCATTCCCTTCATTCTAGTAATGGCAGTACTCCTATACAAGAGGTAAGTAAGATAAATAGTCGTCGTTATTTGAAAAATAAATAAATAATTAAAAATAAGAAGGAAACACAAGAACGAGGGTTTATCACACTTGATGAGAGAACTCTTGCGTTTGAAAGCGGAATCAATAATTTTCTGGAACGTAAATGATAAGTTTATGTGTTTAATCTACCCAAGGGTGGATGTGGAAAGACACCTTTGAAGAATCAAGTGGACATTTGTATTAGCGACTCGAAATGTCACCAAAAAACTTCTAAGACGGATGCAGTCCACGTAACAATCAGCCTAAACCTTCTTTTAAACAAGGATTTTCACGAACATCGGAACTTCTTGCCCATAGGGAAGGCCATCATGGAGTGGTCTGGTCAAATATTCTTCCCTTCTGATGATGGATCGAACATTTATTCTCTCATGATAGTGACTGAGCCTAACATCTGTTAACGTTCGAAAGCCTCACAGCTGACATTAGCTACTGACGTACTTACAATGGAACTGTAACTAGTGAAATGAAGTAAAAACAAAATAACGATTGCCATCAAACACTCTTCTCTTTTCTCAAGAATTGCACACCTACGTTTAGAGAGAGAGAGAGGTTCATTTGATCACCAGAAGATGAACAATCCATGTAACTTGCCCAGTTATAATCAAACTTGTTATACACAATGAGGTTATAGATCACAACGTGACAGAATTTGACACTATTGTTACGTCTCCGTTTTTTAATTGATTTTCCGTAACTTCGTACCGACGAAACTTAAGCGACACAAGCCTTTACTTAATAAAACTGGTTTATTCTTTCCGAATATAACTTAACCGATACACTTAACTTCAACAATCGCGCTAAACAAACGATATAGCAACGAACGTCACTAATCCTCCGGCCGCAGATCATTTTCTCACTATCTATATCCGCACATTACAGGCCCCTCTTTTATATACCAGCGTAACCTATTTCTAGTAAGAACTTGAACATTCGACAGAGTACAT
>NW_013673965.1:24093-32480 GCF_000517525.1 Limulus polyphemus
ATAGAGCTGGAGAGTAGAAAACCCACAAACATTCACATACACTGTTTCAGGTAAAGGGGACAGACATTTTGTTTTGCAGTGATAACACATACAAGTAGACATTTCTAGATGAAGTGGACAGACATTTTGTTTTACATTGATAACACATACAAGTAGACGTTTCTAGATGAAGGGGACAGACATTTTGTTTTACATTGATAACACATACAAGTAGACATTTCTAGATGAAGGGGACAGACATTTTGTCTTACATTGATAACACATACAAGTAGACATTTCTAGATGAAGGGGACAGACATTTTGTTTTACGGTGATGACACATACAAGTAGACATTTCTAGATGAAGGGGACAGACGTTTTGTTTTGCAGTGATAACACACTCAAGTAGACATTTCTAGATGAAGGGGGACAGACATTTTGTTTTGCAGTGATAACACATACAAGTAGACATTTCTAGATGAAGGGGGACAGACATTTTGTTTTGCAGTAATAACACATACAAGTAGACATTCATCTAGAAAAATCCAGAAACTGGGATGAAAAATAGAAATATCCTTATAATAATGTCTGTTACCGAACATGCTTGCTTATTCAGCTATGGGAGTGTTACCGAAAGTTATCACCACAAAGCACGTCACTTACAACTTGCCCAGGTAAACAGCCTGGCATGGCCTGGTGGTTAGTGCACTAGACTCGCAATATACGGGGTCATGGGTTCGAATCTCATCACCAGAGATGGTTGCTCTTTTAGCCGTGGAGGCATTATAATGTTACAGTCAGTCTTATTATTCAATAGTAAAAGAGTAGCCTGAGAGACACACACACACAATTTTGTGTATGATTCATTCTGATACTTATGTTCTTTGACCTGCTTTGTTTAAACCCGTTTAGGTTCAGCTTTCACCCCAAGACACCATATGGCAAGACCTTTGTCACGTGCTCTCTCTAGTCCACTGGTTACTTTAAGTCCAACAGGGTGTTCTCAAGAGAGTCCGGTGTTTTGTTGCTATCCTTTTACTACAGGTAATTCTTCTTTGTTTGTTGTTCTTTTTGCAATCAAATCCTATTTTAAAATAATTAATATACGTGTATATAATATACACTAAACATTTTCAGAGACATCCATTAGTTAAGTGTAACAATAAAATAACTAATCGGTATTGAGAATTAAACCAGTGTGATCAGTATTCTCTGGTAACAGTTTATGTATATGTAGGGTTTACTAACTTATCAAGTGTTAAAGTTGTACATTTATCAACTCTTGAGATAGAACCTGAACCCACTTTATTGAAACACTGACGATACAGTGCCTTGAAGAATACTTTGTCTTTGTTCATTTGGTATCACTTTGTGTTATCACTGTAAAACAAACGTTTTGTCCCCTTCATCTAGAAATGTCTACTTGTATGTGTTATCAATGTAAAACATACGTTTTGTCCCCTTCATCTAGAAATGTCTACTTGTATGTGTTATCAATGTAAAACATACGTTTTGTCCCCTTCATCTAGAAATGTCTACTTGTATGTGTTATCACTGTAAAACATACGTTTTGTCCCCTTCATCTAGAAATGTCTACTTGTATGTGTTATCAATGTAAAACATATGTTTTGTCCCCAATCCTAGTGAAATATTGTGTACTTCTAATCTATTTATTGTTCTTAGCTCAGATTCTGTCTGGATTAATGAAATAGTGTAATTAGTGAAATATTGTGTACTTCTAATCTATTTATCATTCTTATCTCAGATTCTCTAGTGGTTTAGGAAGATTACATTCACTCCACCAACAAGTCCTAGTTATGTACAGCAACACATGAAAGCCTTGGAACAATACAGAAGCTCAGGACAAGTTCATCAGACTTGTGGTGGTCCTTCCGTCATGCCTGGAATGTGCATGTCTGGCAGTGTGATCACCGATGCTCAAGTGGCTCAGGCTCGGTTACACAGGTGTGCCAATGTTTTAAACTATTCATACAGTTAATGAATATTGTTTACTTCTCTTGAAGATGATAAACTTACTGAATGATAATGACTGATACCTTCACAGATTTCAGCTCTGTTGAAAGCCAAGGTCAACAGAGAAAATAAAACGGGTATGGTACGAAACTGTAACAAAATATTTGTAGGTCGGGTGTATACTATTATACTCTACGTACAGTTTTACTGAAGATGAATCTCTTGGTTTCTGAGGATCACATACATATTTAAATGGGTATTGTATTAAACTTTGAACGATCTCATTAATAATAATGGCTTCAGGTGTCAGGTGACATTATTTTTATGTTTATTGTATTTCACTTTAATGAAATATCTCATTAATGAGGATAGTGTCAGGTAACGGATTTATTTTTATGTTTATTGCACTTTAATTAATGAAACATCATATTAATAATGATGGTTTCAGATCTTAGTTGATAAATTTATTTATATCTTTATTTTATTAAACTTTAATGAAACTAACAGAGTATTCTGAGAGATAGAGTGAAGGTGATGGTTACATTTGCATAATTGCATTATATCACCTTTGAACTGGTGTTTTCTTTTTTATGATAGGAGTATCCACAGGCCTCTTGGTAGGACACAGTCGGCCCCACTTCCTCTAGGACACCCCATGCTACAGCCCCAGGGAATAATCCTTTCCCCTCAACAGAGTGAACAGTTTTTAAGAGAGAAAAAGCTATATGAACAGCACCAACACAACTTGTTGAAACAAGTGATTAGAATTCAAATGTTTGATAATAAATACAAGTTTGTATGAAGTTTAATATTAATCTAAGATGTAGAATAATATAGTCAAAAGCTTAAGAGGATGTTGTTTTAAGTAATGATTTTGGTGATAATCTCATTGTTAAATTTCGTTGTTCTATCACTGTACTTGTAACGACGGTTGGATATTGCCTACATCTTAAAATGTATTTGAAATAGTTTATTAATTTTATATTTAAGAATTTTCGGTGCATCCTTTCCCTTATAGCACATCCGCCAAACCGTATTAACCCGTGCTAGTAGTAAAAATCAGGTAGAAAATGTTGAAGAAGAAACGGAAGCTGCTGTTGCACAGGAAATGAAAGATTCTCCCGTACCCGTTTCCCAGCCTGAAGTGATTGACCTAGCCGAACAAAGGGCAAAAGAATCTGAGAAGGAGAGTGACCTGGCAAAAGAACAATGTGATCATGAAGCATTCCTTCATCAACAAGAGGATACTGTGATGACGTCATCCCTTCGGATAAGAGAAGGTATCTCAGATTGGACTAATTTACTGGAATATTTGATTCTTAATACTTTTACCAAACTTTTGTATTGGAATTAAGTCTTAATTGAAATATGTATATATACTTTTGTTGTTCTATAACATATTTTTTCATTATACACTTATTTATTTTGTGAAAAACATTTAGTAAAACTTTTATTGTAGATGTATCTTAAACAAAAATGATAATTACAAATAAAAAAATAATATTAATCAGTGTTTCATACCAGCTGAAACTTTGCTGAAAGTAACAAAATGAGTTAAAACTATACTATATACATAACAGTAAAAGTTTGATAACTAGAGATGTATAACACATTTTGTCACTGTGATGTACTGTCACTATATACATAACAGTAAAAGTCTTGATAAGTAGAGATGTATAACACGTTTTGTCACTGTGATGTACTGTCACTATATACATAACAGTAAAAGTTTGATAACTAGATATGTATAACACATTTTGTCACTGTGATGTACTGTCACTATATACATAACAGTAAAAGTTTGATAAGTAGAGATGTATAACACATTCTGTCACTGTGATGTACTGTCACTATATATATATAACAGTAAAAGTTTGATAAGTAGAGATGTATGCTGCTCGCAAGAAGCTAGGAAATAACTCTTAAAACATTCGCAAGAAAAAACACACTATAGAATCACAATTGAAAACATTGTTTTGAACAAACATTTAAATGTTTATTGTTTTGTTTTCTCAAGTAAATATGTTCAGACAGTCATGACAAACCTGTAACACCTTGGTCCCCTATTAGGTTTGTTTGTTTCTTATGAATTGCATGCAAAGCTACACGTGGGCTATCTGCACTAGCCGTTCCTAATTTAGCAGTGAAAGACTAGAGGGAAGGGAACTAGTTATCACCATCCACTGCCAACTCTTTGGCTATTCTTTTACCAACGAATAGAGGGATTGACCGTCACATTATAACTCCCCCATGGCTGAAAGGGCGAGCATGTTTGGTGGGACGGGGATTTGAACCTGCCACCAGCAGAATCCTATTAGGAATGTCCAGTAGGAACTTTTCTAAAATCTATAAACATACACGTTTATTTTGAACGATCCTTATATATGCCAAAGCCAATTTTCATCTAAGTTGATATAGGTTCAATCGGAAGGATTATTTTCAAAATTAAATCAACTGAT
The DNA here is from genome assembly GCF_000517525.1 of Limulus polyphemus. Taxonomy (NCBI): domain Eukaryota; kingdom Metazoa; phylum Arthropoda; class Merostomata; order Xiphosura; family Limulidae; genus Limulus; species Limulus polyphemus. Next base: position 28,506 of record NW_013673965.1, read on the forward strand.
ATTTCATTTTTGTCACTGGATTTTTTTTATCCCCTCAACACAGGTTGTGTTGGAATTTGGCGACCAAAATTTATTAATGAATTAGCTCGTTATTATTATTTTTATTCTTTGCTGGTAGTTGCAACGGCAGTTAAATTTTCATTCTAATGATGTGAATCACCAGGAGGCGTAAATAACGAATGGTAGGATTATTTTCGCTACTTGAAACTGTTGAAACCACAAAAATGTTTGTTTTAGTATAAAGTTACACAACAAACTATCTGTACTCTGTCTGCCACAGGGATTGAACTCCAAATTTTAGCACTATAAGCCATTGAACTTACCATTTTGCTAACAGGGGCCTCCGAAGGACATTTCGTTTTTGTTCATTTGCTTGTTTTGTACTTTATTATTAATATTATAATAGTAGAATATAAAAGTTTTAATTAATGGTCATATTTTGTTTATAGGGAAAACAAAACATGAACAGTCACTGTTATTTTTCATTGTTATCCAGGAACCAGGTCCTTATTTGTTTGGTCATGGTAGCAACATGTCTCTATATTCATCTCCTTCCATGCCGAACATAACACTTGGACGTCCACCTGTACCAACAAGCAATGCTGCAGTAAGTGTTTTTTTTTTTTTGTCTGTCTGTCTCTGCTTTGGTAGTTATCCATGGAAAGAAAGAATTCTATTTTTATATCAGATAATGTGTTTGTGTTTTAACTGATTATTTTTCTCATTTATAGCAAGGAAATGAAACTTGGTCCCAGGGTTTGAAATCACAAGTGTCTGATGTGATTGTTCCTATTTTTGTAATAATTGTTTATATAATTTAGTGACTTTATAATTGTTAGATGCACACGACTGTTCAAATTCAGTATAGCACAAGTGTTAAATTTAGTTATTTTTAAAAGCAATAGTTTATCACAAGTTTGTTTATGTCTCTACGAATCGTATGTTATGTAGTTCAATAATTATGAATTGGTGATTGTTATATTATTGCCTCATGTTACTAGAAAATTGTGCGTTTTTTCGTTGTTTTAATTGTATATTATTGCATCATAAAATCTCGTAGTGTATGGAATGTTCTAGGCCTCTGTAGTGCTATAAATATACGTCCAAAATTTAGTTCGATATAGTTAGTTAGCTAGAGAGAGATCTAGACCACGGGGTTGTGAGTTTAGTTATAAAGAGTGTATAGTAGCGATTTTTAAAGTGAAATTATCACATATTATATTGTGATAACAGACTAGAGAAGAAATAACTTGTTTGGTCATTTGAGTTCTAAAGTAACTGAACCAGCCTGTGTGGAATTTGACAAAAAGAGACAATTATTTAAAGCTCTGGATACCAACAGTTATAGTAGTGATTTTAAAGTGAATTTATCACAGATTGTATTGTAATAACAGAGTACAGAAGAATAATTCATCTTGTCAAATTGTGTTCTAAAGTAACTGAATCAGTCTGTATGAAATTTGACGATAAAGAGACAATTATTTAACGTTCTGGATACAACTGTGATAACCAACAATATAACAAACATTTGTATATATGTTTGACTTGATTTAGTATATTATTTTAAACAACTGGACTGTGTGCTGCATCCAAAATGTAGTTTGATATAGTTAGTTATATAGATAGAGATAGATCTAGACTGTGATTGTGAGTTTAGCCATAAAGAGCATATAGTAGCAATTTTTAAAGTGAAATTATCACATATTATATTGTATTAACAGAGTAGGGAAGAATATTTCATCTTGTCAATTGTGTTCTAAAGTAACTGAACCAGCCTGTGTGAAATTTAACAACAGTTCTGGATACAACTGTGATAACCAACAGTGTAATGAACATTTGTATATACATTTAACAAGTTTAAATATAATATTTTTAAAGAAATGGACTGTGTGCTGTTTGTTTATTGTTGAAATTTATCACCAACAAGTCACAGACATCTACTATAAAGAATCTGGCCCATAAATACGAAAAACCTGACAGTGGTGAGCCAGCCAGGATCTACAGGGGTAAATGGTGGTAGGAGTTTATGTAAACAATCATCAAATAAGCCAGCATACGTACAGCTGTAGTGCTAGAAAAATATTGTAGAGGTCACAATCACACTATATAATACCTGTTCAGCACCATCTGTTGAATATGTGTAGATCATGTAACAAAAACATTTCAATAATTAATTCACTTTTAAAAGAAAAAAAATGAAGGAAAACTAGTGAAAGGAAATATTTTAATTTGACATTTTAGTTATATTTAATGTTTGAAAAGTTTTTTTTTAACTCAATATTACTGTCTAAACTTTTAATGGGAAATGTTTCATAAAGCATTTTTGATACTTTCACAAAACAAAAGTAATATTGGCAGAAGGAACTTTAATAGATGGAAGTTTTAGTGAGTTTGTAACATTGGCTTTTGCTCATCTGTATCATTAGAGTCTATTATACATAAGCATTGCAATGTTAAGATGGTATGAAATTTTTTTTGTTCCCTTGAAGTATAAAAGACACAGTTTGAGTGTATCAACAGTGGATTTATTTACCTTTTGTTTTTACAACAAATCTCAATCTTTGCTCATTCCTGCAAGGTATTAGACTACACATGAACTGTATTATATCATTTCTTACCAATTATATCTTTTTGATGCAAGAAATCAGACCAACACTATCAATTGTTTTAGGTTCTTCACGTAGTTCTTCTACAACTTTTATTACATGTCTGACATGTCTTATTTGACTGACTTTTTATTTTGTAGGAAGGGAAAGGAATGTCAGCAATGTCTGAAGCACAGTTACGAGCAACGGCTGCAGCGAGACTGGGTGTACCTCTAACGTCACACATGCTACACTCATCCCTCCCTTTTTACCCCTCTTTGCCAGGTACAGTATTGCTTCACATAATAAATAAGATACTGTATCAGTAACACAACATAACTGAAATTACCAGATCTTAAAACCTCCAAGATACTTAACAGATCAGTTTTCTATCTTGACTAACACTCAAATATCATCAGATCTTAGAGGAAAATTTTAAATGCTTTAATCAAATATCTATTTAATTTCTCAAGGTTTTATATACTTAATTGCATCAACCCCTCTGTCTGCTATGCAATACAGTGGTTCTCAAACTGTAAGGTACACCCATCTGTAATGGACATAGTATCACTGAAAAGAGTGCTTAGAACACCCCACCCCACCCCTAAAAAAATAGTTCAGTCAGGGCAACTAAAATTTTAAGGTGTCCAATAATGAGATTAGAAAATATATATATATTAGTGGGTTATATGTTTGTCATGTTTGATTGCTGTAAGGAAAAATGAGGAGTAACACAAACAGGCCTTTTCATGATGTAAGTTTATCTTTCTCATTGAAACTTGAGGATAATGTTACAAGTAACCATACACATTTTTTCCCGATAAATAACACATATTTTTATAGCTGTTGTTAGAAATTGAGTAAAAATGCCATTGAGATGATAAATGGTGATATTTAATGGAAGTTTAAGATGAAAAAGGATGAAAACCGCTGATCTAACGCACCTTCCTCTTGAAACAGACAACAAAATGAGATAAAACTTTGAATAATACTCCGTTAACTTTCTCACTAGGACAGTGAATAATATTAATATTTAGTAAACAGTTGAATCAACAGTAATTATCAAAGTGCCTAATAAGTACATTCTTGTTGCAGTTATTGATGGAGAGGTGACAGTACATCACAGTGACAAAATGTGTTATACATATCTAGTTATCAAACTTTTACTGTTATGTATATAGTGACAGTACATCACAGTGACAAAACGTGTTATACATATCTAGTTATCAAACTTTTACTGTTATGTATATAGTGACAGTACATCACAGTGACGAAATGTGTTATACATCTCTAGTTATCAAACTGTTACTGTTATGTATATAGTGACAGTACATCACAGTGACAAAATGTGTTATACATCTCTAGTTATCAAACTGTTACTGTTATATAT
>NW_013673966.1:0-4676 GCF_000517525.1 Limulus polyphemus
AAACTGAAGAGATGATATCACACAGTATATATGTATTAGTTTAACTAGATACTGTGTATGAACTTAGATATATTATAAACACGATATATATGTATTAGTTTAAATTGATACTATGTATTAATTGAAGAGATGATATAAACACGGTATATATTTTTTATTTTAAGTTGATAATGTGTATAAATAAAAGAGATTACATACACACGGTATATATATATATATATATTAGAAGAATACCCTTTTTTGACGTCACTATAATAGATGTTAAGACTTTCTTTTATTCGTTAGACGATGATACGAGGTGAACTTGGGGATACGTTGTGAATAATATAAACAAAAGTTTTACTACGTACAACCGATAAAAACTTATTTGAATTTTAAAAACATTGTTCTTTCTAATATATAATATTATATTCTGACGTCACTATAATATACGTTAAGGTTTTCTCTTATTCCTTACTGCTGGAACTGGCCTATTAGCGGGCACATATTGTTTTACTCTTGTTGTTAAGTAAACCCTCAGACTTTCCACTGAGCCATTTGGAGTTGCGCTGACTGTCACTCCGAGTATTGTTAGTTTGTAGCCCATTGCCATCAAAAGTCGATCTGCTTTTTGTGGCCATCATTCATCGATAAACCTGGCTTCTAAAACAAACTGTATGTACTGTCAGCAAGAAGACAACCGACAAGAGAGTCAGGTTTCTTCACTACAAACACGGGACGATTTCTTAGAAAGTTCTCCTTAACGAAACTTCTCATAAAAAGCTAATTTACATCCGGATGAACTCAGTGTTAAGTCTTTACTTGCAAATGTGGCATATTCATGTCAGGATACATATAATTATCGTCCTTAATACACTTCCTTTGTGTCTCACTAACTCTGAACGAAGTATTAAATGTGTGTTCCATTTATTCAAACTTTTTTCTTTTTTAAATTTGATAATATTGTTCTAACTACATTTGGTGATCTGTAACCTATACTCAAAACTACAGTTTTTGGATATATATATGTTCTTGAGCAACACCCACTTGTAATCTCTAACCCAGGTTGTTATACTCCCTCTTCACATGACCACGATGTGGTGCCAGACAAAGGTATCAACAGCTGAACTAAAGATCTTGTATATTCTTGACGAATGTTTTTGTGTTGGTTTTTCTTATAGGAAAGCCATATCGGGAATCGAACCCCTGAGTTTTGCGTTAAGTCCAACTTACCGCTGTTCCACCAGGGATTTCTTGACGAAGATATAGGTGGAAGAAAGTACTTCTGAAGGTAACGAAACAAAAAGTCAGGTAATGAATTGCCTTCATTATCTTTTATTTCTCGTTAAACAATTTAGGCAATACAAGATGTTAAAAGTTAATAAACAGTGTGGTTTACAGTACCGTTATTCTGTGTTAAGTTAATGGACAATACAGTACACAGTAAACTACTTGTTTATTGACTTAAGATACTGTCTTCCATCACAGAATAAAGTTACGGCAAAGTACACGGTTTATCACTCTATCTTCCACTCGATACCTAAGAAATAACTGTATTCTAAACTACACTGTTTCTTATCTTAACACTGTCTTCCATCCAGTAAGTAAATAACAATGGCTTTGTAAGCTTTAGACTATTCCTCCTGTCTTTCATCCTGTCTCAGCGGAGGTAAACCTGTGTATAATGTTCGTACACAGCTCCGTTTGTTGTGAATATGAAGCTTTTATAAAACGTCATCTTGTTTTAGTAAACTGAACAACTTCGCATTTATTAAGTGAAATTTATCTTGTTTAGAGCAATGTATAAAACAAACCAAAAGAACATATTATTCGTTAATAAATGACTGTGTTTCTTTTACTCTTAAGTTTTTACCATAATGAAGAAGTCGTCACAGAATGAAAAACACCGGATATTCAAGTCATAAATAAACCCTAAAATTTCTCCTGACGGAGGATGGGGGTGGGCTGTTGTGTTTGGTATCGTCCTCAACAACTTCTTCCTCAATGGCCAGCTGAGGGCTAGTGGAGTCTACCTGGCGCTCCTAACAGAACACCATGGGATTGGTCAGGAACGGTTGGCATGGGTACCTTCAGTTCAGGAAGGAATGATATGTTTATTTGGTAACTACAACTTGTCCACTATTCAAGCTAGAAACACGTTTCGAGAAGTATGACCGTTTCTTTTCAAAGCTTAAGTAAGAGTTTTTCTGAGCACATCGTAAAATTACAGAAACCCACGAAAAGTTCCAACGAACTAATCCAATGTATAGACCGAGACACTTAATTATAAAATAGTGAGATCAACAAGTGGTATAATCGAATGCTGTTAGCATCCAGTTCGGGCCTCTCAGAAAGATATCATTTGTGGTAGAAATGTTTTCCAGCGACATCTCCCAAGTTTTCCCTCAGTGTTCTTTATACGTGTCTCCAGTTCTGCGGCTCAACTCTGCCCAAGAATAAAACTAATATATTTTTAACAAACTGTTGTCCTGAAACTATCGGCACAAATAATTTTAAAACTATTATGGTGTTTAGTGTAGCTGCAATTTCCCTGATAAAACTATGAATAAGCGGAGAAATCAATAGAAGTTCACGTAAACCCATACTTTTAAACTACCAACACGAAACCAAAGTCATGAAAATGTCGGTTTACGTAAACCCACACTTAAAGCCAGCGAAACGAGATTAAAGTTATGAGAACTTTGTTTTACGGTAGAAAATGTCGATAATAGGAGGGTTTTCTTTGTTGTTAGATAATTAGATATTTGTGCTTTGCCTCCACCCCTCCTGGTATCAAAACCTGATTTTAGCATTATAATCCCTCAGACTTCCGCTATCAGGGTGCCAGCAACGGTACTGAACTGATGAAACAATGCATTCTGATCATTATAAGCAAAATTATTTAACATTATACTGTTACGTCTCTGTGTTAGTTTGTTAATTTTCCGTAGAAATTCTTTCCAAAGAAACTTCTACAATACAAGTCCTTTCTTAAATAAAACTAGTTTATTCTTTCTCAATTCAACTTTGCAATACACTTAATTTCCACAGTCACTTTAACTTAAACACACGCTAGAATTCACAACGATTCACGCACTTTACTTACGGCTTGACTCGATTATCTGTCTCTATATCTCTCTGTCTGCAATTCAATTGTTGCCGTCACTTTATTTGCCGGCTTATATATATATTATAAAAATGCGCGTCCAGCAAACGCTAGGACGTTCAACAGGTTCCTCGATCTTTCTAGAACTCCAGCGCATGCTCCCAGCGTCGTGCGACTTCCGCTGTCGTAACAATACTGAATAAAGACTCGCAGTAGTGATTCGCGTGGCGAAGGAAAAAGTAAGCACCCGCACCCCAAAACATGCAGTCACTATCGAGAGTATTTTTACACGAGATGATTGTGTACAGAATCGACCCCTCTGAAACTCACCCATTGTAGCAGTTATAGTTTAGGCATTAGAGAGTGTAAACCATCAAGATATTAGTAGTTAATAAGTAAAAAATAAAACGAATCCTTAGAAGAATTGCCGAGATATAGCCTAGCCGTATCTGACCTTATTGTTCGTTTTCTTCTTCTTCTTCTTTTTTTCGTTTTCGCACAATCCATTTGTTTTTATGGCGCACGTGTTTCATTTTTAAACTTCAGCCATCATCTTAATCTTTGTCCGATAGCTTTTGTTTGTTTGTTTGTAATTAAGCACAAAGCTACATAATGGGCTAGCGGTGCTCTGCCCACCACGACTATCGAAACCCGAATTCTAGCGTTGTACATTCGCAGACATACTGCTGTGCCACTGGGGGGCTTGTCTGATAACTTAGAAATCAATATCACTACTTCCTTCATGTCCACTCTACTAGCAATAGTGCTTGTGGCTCGAAATAATAAGGGCCGGTTTTATGAAAAACAATATCTACAGTTTATTTTTCCTTTAAACTTTACTTGTCATTTGGCCGATTTTGTGTATGACATTGAACTCAAAATAACTACTGCTCTCACTTCATTCATATATCCCTGCTGGCTTTTCTGCCAGGCTTATATACTAACGAAGGGGGCACCTCGAACACACTCGGACTTCCCCGATCATTTGAGAAACTCATCACGCAAGCAACCAGCGCTAAACGCGCCAGAAGCGTCACGTGACTTCCGCTGTCGTAACATTGCCTCTTCCTTAGTATTGTTCGTCCCGAACCATAGCCACGTACATAAAACCAATAGATAATTAACAATAACTTAATTAAATGTACAGAATTTACAAACACAAAATTAAAATACAACAAAGTATCTTAATTTTACAAGAGGTTTCTTCTTTCATACTGGTCTCTGTCTCATTTGCTTCTGCTTCACATGGGATTCATCTGCTCCATCAGCAAATGTCCCATCATCGGTAGCAGTCCCATTAGTGGTAGTAACTTCATTAACGGCTTCACTGTTTTCCCTCTCAAAACCAGGTAGAGATTCTTCTTCAACAGTGTCTTTTTAAAGTGACACATCTTCATCAGCATCTTTTGTTCTGTTCTTCATTTCATTCCAACTGAAATGTCCTGGGCCATGATAACGCCAAAGCCTGTTGGCATACACCACCTTTGGCTTGCCTCGCCGACCACATTTTATTCGGAAAGTCACGTCATATCGGCCTTCCCATGGAGAAGACAACTTAGGAGACTTCCCTTTGGTCTTCCTGGGATTATAC
>NW_013673966.1:5676-7801 GCF_000517525.1 Limulus polyphemus
CCAACAACTGCTGTAATCTCTCTTCTTGTTTCTTTTCTTTTTCCTCCAACAACTGCTGTAATCTCTCTTCTTGTTTATTTTCCCGTTCTCCTTCTTTCTTTTGCTGTAGTTGTATTGCTGCCATCAAATCTGCTAATTCGTAGTTTGATTTGCCACTTCTCTTTTCCTTGTTGTTTTTTTTTCTCTTTTCCGTCCCGCTTTCTGACATCAATTTGTTACATATCTGCTTGTTTGTTAATTTCCAGTAGAATTTTTTTCCGAGGAACTTCAGGTTCTTTCTTGATTAAACCAGTTTATTATTTGTCGATACACGCTTTTAGTACATAGTAATTCCACTGTCAGTAGGTTTCTCGTCACATTAAACTTAACAACTTTTATAATACACGCTATAAATCACAGTAATTCACACACTTTACTTTTCGTCACTACTGTTCGCTTCTTTAATTATCTCTATATTCCTGGCTTCTCTGCCAGGCTTATATACTAAAGAAGAGAGCGTCTCGAATGCACTAGGAAACTCCTCGCACACGCCACCAGCGCCAATGCGCCAGCAGCTTCATGTGACTTCCGCTGTCGTAACATTATGTTGGTAGACACGTAATGGAGCATTTCCATGTTCCATTACACATGTACTTAAATTCTCTCCTCTTGATCTAATGTACTGTTGTACCGTTGTTCTTCCGTTTTTGTTTTTTTACATAATATCCAGTTTAGGTTTTTTGTTTTACTTCTTTAACGCATTTATAAGCTTGGGCACGGTGTCAACTTTTAGGCTAACTGCACAACACTAACGTAAAGAATCAAATTTCTTATGTAAAGTACTCAATATGTGCAAAGTCTACTGCCACAAGTTAAGTTCATTAACCAAAATTCTGTTTTTAAAGGACAATGTTATCTATTTTCTTTTCAGTGTTGAAGATTTAAATTTCGAACTTTCTCCTTTTAAACTGCTGGTCACCAAATCTTTGAATGTATACCTTTTCAGATTTAACGTTTTGAATGGATTACACTTCGAACAATAACGTTATGTTACACGTAAGTTGATAATGCTGCATGCGCGATTTTAGCATATCATATTGTTGTTTCCATGGTTCTACTACTATAATTTGCACAGCAATGCTACCTTACTCTTGATCAATGAAGATATTCTAGTTATTTAGGCCTATATATTTGTTTCAATTATTTACGTTTCAGAAATCTGAGTTTGTTTTTATAAGACTTCCAATTTATTAACTTATACCACTGCCACTTGAGGCGCTTCAAAAGCAAGACCTTGAGCAACTTATGTATTTCCTATCTGTGATTTGTAGAAGCCGAGTTATTTGAGTAAAGTCTCATCCGCTTTGTCTTAAAACCAAAAGTTTGTGACGTAAAGAAAGTTTTGACTGGTTTCTTCCTAAACTATCAGAGCTTGTTTTTCTTCCTTGAATAACATTTCTTTGAGATATAAAAAATCCACGTTGTCAGTCATCGCTGGGAATAGTTATGGATGACTTGCAAATCAGAATAATGAGTAAGACGAAAAACAGAAATAACATTGCAGGTTAGTAAAAGTACTGACTTGAAACTTAATTATTTATTAACCTTAAATAGATATTTGTATAATTAGACTTTAAAATACAGATATGAGTATACTGAAATTATTCCAACACTTAACTTGTCGAAATTCATCAAAAACGAACATCATACGAGAGCAGACTTAACAGTATATGCCAAACTTTAGTTGATTATGTGTTCTGATGTTCTCGTGCTGTACAGGTTCAGAACAGCGTGTAACAAGTAGAGTTTTATCAAACTAAAACACCACTTGTTTCAACACTTGTATATATTAAATATACATGACTTTCATTTTATTAACTAAAAGTTTTATTTCTAATTTACTTAACTTCAATTGACCCATAACTAAAAAAAAAATTACGTCATCTTTAGAATGTTTAGTTACTAAAGGAAAACGCACTGAAATTGTTATCAGTTATAAAACTAGAAGTGTAGACTGTTAGGAATAAGTGCTTACATCTCACTAGAACAACAACACATGAAATAATACCTAAATATAAACCGCTGGCATGATATTGTTTAAAATTATCTTTATTCCTAACAGTCTATTGTTGTTCCAGTTAGATGT
>NW_013673966.1:8781-10195 GCF_000517525.1 Limulus polyphemus
ATGCTAAATCTGTTGGTTTACCTTTTCTTACCATGTTTGTTACAGATTAATTTAATAAACGTTCAGAGTAAATTTGCTGGTATACCTTGTGCTACCTTGTTTTTATAGATTACTTTAATGAAAGCTTTATGTAAATTTGTGTTACCTTGTTTGTTACAGATCATCTAAATACACGTACAGTGAAAATGTGTTGGTTTATCTTGTGTTACCTTGTTTGTTACAGATTATTTAATCAAAACTTTTGAATAAATCTGTTTGTTTAACTTGTAGAACCTTGTTCGTTACAGTTACTTTAATCAAAGCTCTGGGTAAATCTGTTGGATTACCTGGTGTTACCTTGTTTGTTAAAGAGCACTCAATAAACTTGTGGTACCTTGTTTATTACATATTACCTTAAGAAACGTACATGGTAAATCTCGTGGTTTACCTCGTGTTACCTTGTTAGTTACAGATTACCTTAATGAACGTTCAGAGTAAATCTGTTGGTTTACCTTGAGCTACATTGTTACGGAATACTTTAATAAATGTTCATGGTATATCTGTTGGTTTATCTTGCGTTACTTTGTTTATTATAGATTACGATAATAAACAAACAGGGTAAATGTGCTGTATTTATTTGTGTTACCTTGTTTATTAAAAATTACCTTAATAAACGTTCAGGGTCAATAACTTGGTTTACCTTGAGATACTTTGTTTCATACAGATTACCTGAACAAACATTCAGGGTAAATAAGTTGGTTTACCTTGTGTTACGTTGTTTTTTACAGATTACTTTAATCAAAACTCTGAGTAAGTCTTTTAGTTTACCTTGTGTTGTTACCTTGTTTGTTACAGAATACGTTAATAAACGCTCAGGGTAAATCTGTTGATTTACCTAGCTATTTTGTGTCAGGATACGTTAATGAACGTTGAGGGTAAATATTTTGGTTTACCTTGAGCAACTTTGTTACAGAATACGTTAATAAACTTTAAAGTGAAATCTGTTGGCTTACCTCGTGTTACCTTGTTTGTTGCAGATTACTTCAATAAACGTTCAGGGTAAATCTGTTGGTTTACCTTCTGTTAACTTTTTTGTTACGGATTACTTTAATAAGCGTTCAGGGTACATGTGTTTGTTTACCTTGTGTTACGTTTTTTGTTACAGATTACTTTAATAAGCGTTCAGGGTACATGTGTTGGTTTACCTTGTGTTACCTTGTTTATTACACATTAATTTAATATGCGTTCAGGGTACATGTGTTGCTTTACCTTGTGTTACCGTGTTTGTTACAGATTACTTTATCAAACTCTGGGTAAATCTTTTGGTTTTCTTTGTGTTACCTTGTTTGTTACAGATTACTTTAATAAACGTTCAGGGTAAAGCTCTTTGTTTACTTAGCTATTTTGTTACAGAATGCGTTAATAAAAATTCAGG
>NW_013673966.1:10920-26732 GCF_000517525.1 Limulus polyphemus
TTTATATTTAGGTATTATTTCATGTGTTATTCCTAACAGTCTATTGTTGTTTTAGTGAGATGTAAGCACTCCGATCATTTTAAACAATATCATGCCAGCGGTTTATATTTAGGTATTATTTCATGTGTTATTCCTAACAGTCTATTGTTGTTTTAGTGAGATGTAAGCACTCCGATCATTTTAAACATTATCATGCCAGCGGTTTATATTTAGGTATTATTTCATGTGTTATTCCTAACAGTCTATTGTTGTTTTAGTGAGATGTAAGCACTCCGATCATTTTAAACAATATCATGCCAGCGGTTTATATTTAGGTATTATTTCATGTGTTATTCCTAACAGTCTATTGTTGTTTTAGTGAGATGTAAGCACTCCGATCATTTTAAACAATATCATGCCAGCGGTTTATATTTAGGTATTATTTCATGTGTTATTTCTAACAGTCTATTGTCGTTCCAGTTAGATGTAAGCACTCCGATCATTTTGAACAACATCATAAGCTGTATATTAAACTGACAGCGGTTTCTATAAGGTGTTATTTCATATGCTATTCCCAACACTCGAACCTACTTAATAAATACACGCGTTCACCATAAAGTAGAGAAGTATCTTCACAAAGTATTTCTATAGGTTAATCTCAACAGCATTAAAAGCTCGAGAAAACATTTGGTTGTTGCACGAAGTTCGGAGTACAGAATAGATGAAATAAGTCTCTATCTGAGTGTGAGGTGTTGACATTTCTCGATAAGAAACAGATACATCTGTGGATGTGGGAAAATCTTCTTAAAGAAATAAACATTGAATTTTGCAAGAGAAGGAAAACTGAGCCTAATGTTTATGTTAACATGGCAAGTAAAACGTGTTGATAAAGTGACGGAGTATCTACATTTTTATACATGCATACACCAACAAGAGTGCTTTGTCATAAACACTTTGACTTTTCATGAAACTTCACCTTTAAATTTTCAAGTTAATCGTACCAAAAGTAAACGAATCGCTTGGGCCCAAAGTCTTAACAGTACAGACCAAGAATGGCACAGTAAATAGTGTGCCGGGCTGAGTATCTGAGATTCTGTGGTTCTTCGGGTCCCACACAGAATTGCTATTTATACTCTGGAGCTATGTGTGGGTTATAAGAGTGACAGTCAAATCCAACTATTCTGACTGACAAAAGTAGCCAGTCCAGGAGTTGTAGATGTGCGGTGTTGGCTAGATGTCTTCTGTTTCAAAATTAAGGACGGTCAGCACAGATATCAGTCGTGGAGTTGTGCACGAAATCCAACAAAAACGAACATCATACGAAAGCAGACTTAACAGTACACGCCAATAAGAAGAGAGTGAAGCCTGACATTACTAACAATACACGTCAATAAGAAGAGAGTGAAGCCTGACATTACTAACAATACACGTCAATAAGAAGAGAGTGAAGCCTGACATTACTAACAATACACGTCAATAAGAAGAGAGTAAAGCCTGACATTACTAACAATACACGTCAATAAGAAGAGAGTGAAGCCTGACATTACTAACAATACATGTCAATAAGAAGAGAGTAAAGCCTGACATTACTAACAATACACGTCAATAAGAAGAGAGTGAAGCCTGACATTACTAAAAAACATAGACATGTGCCATAACATTGTCACTACAGAAACATACATATCTGCCATAACATTTTCACTACAGAAACATAGACATCTGCAATTAACATTGTCACTAAAGAAACATAGACATGTGCTATAACATTATCACTACAGAAACTTCCAGCAGAAAAAAATCAGAGACAACTGGGAATTTTGAGTGTAAAAACAAAAGTTAGAAGTTGAAGTTCACCAGCTTGTATGCTGTTTTACACGTGTCACGTTAAACAAATCATATAGAGATTTCTGCTATTTTGTTGTTTCTTCAGAGACGTAAAACGAATAATATCAAGAGACAACTGGGATACTTCTCACCTCGCAAACAGAAGTCAGGAGTCATGGTTTGTAACAGGATATCTCTCACTTAGAAAACAGAAGTCAGGAGTCATGGTTTGTAACAGGATATCTCTCACTTAGAAAACAGAAGACATGGTCTGTAACAGGATATCTCTCACTTAGAAAACAGAAGACATGGTCTGTAACAGGATAGTTCTTACCTCGAAAGCAGAAGTCACGAGTCATGGTTTGTAACAGGATATTTCTCACTTAGAAAACAGAAGTCAGGAGTCACGGTCTGTAACAGGATTTCTCTCACTTTGAAAACAGAAGTCAGGAACCATGGTCTGTAACAGGATATCTGTCACTTAGAAAACAGAAGTCAGGAGCCATGGTCTGTAGCAGGATATCTCTCATTAGAAAACAGTAGTCAGGAGCCATGGTCTGTAGCAGGATATCTGTCACTTAGAAAACAGTAGTCAGGAGCCATGGTCAAACAACTGGGATACCACTTACCATTAATGTTAGAAAAGTTCAAACAACGTATGATATAACCATTGGAGAAATGTTCAAACAATGTATGATATATCCTTCAGATAAACGCTCATACAATGAGATTTTAATATTTCTTTAAAGTGGTGATTTATCACTGTCAGTTTAAAACCTCGTACATGGAAATAGCAAACTGTTTAAGTTAGCGCTAGGTAACGAAAGTATCAAGATGCAGATACTTTTTACCCTTGAGCAACAAACTGTACATAAGATTCGAGCTTAAGAAGATAATATTTTCTAAAACAAACTATTTAACGATACACGTGAGCATCACTAATACAGAAACATACATCTGCCATAACATTGTCACTACAGCTGTAGTGACAATGTTAAAGAAACATAGACATCTGCAATTAACATTGTCACTACAGAAACATAGACATCTGCCAGTAGTGACAATGTTATGGCAGATGTCTATGTTTCTGTAGTGACAATGTTATGGCAAATGTGTAAACGAACTATCCCTGTTTTCTGACGTGAAAGACAGCTTAATGTACATAATAATCTAAACGAACTATCCCTGTCTCCAAACGAGAAAGACAGCGTAGTGTATGGAGTGATCTAAACAAAATTCCCCTGTCTCCAGACAGCTTAGTGTATGGGGAGATTTAAACAAAAGTCTCCTGTCTCCAGACAACTTTAGGTTTGGATTAGATCTTTGTTGTTGTCCTGATGCGGTAGAGTTAAGATGGCGTCAGAAGAGAACTAAAAATTATACAGAAGAACGCTGAGGATCTTATTAAATATACCATATTGTAGATATTGTGTTTAAAAATAAGAACATGACCTCTGAGAGAATGAGATGAAATTACTCCGGGAAAACTGTATATTAAATATAATCCAAGCTTAAGACACAAATGAAGAATTGTATTAGTGACACGAGTATTACATAAGTATTTGAAATCAATAAGAAAAGGTATTTCTCATAGTCATAGGTAAAAATTATCCTTTTAAGTGAGGAATTTTACAGAATCAGTTATTCTATTACAAATGAATAGATAAGATTGCAAATCATGTTGTGTTTAAATTAAAACTGTTTATATATATATATATAGTTACATAAAATTATTTCTTTAACGTCCGTGTATGATCATGGTTACACCAACATTACTACATTTCTCAAATAGGAACATCCAAACCAAATAAGAAAAATACACAAACAACGAATTTTCCAGAAGGTGCTTCTAAAAATCCGCTACTGCCGTTCCGGAACGTACCACCAGATGGCGGATGGGGATGGATGGTAATGCTAGGCATTGTTTTGAATAACGTCTTCATAATGGGACAAGTGAAGTCGTCTGGTGTTTATCTAACGATGCTGATGGACGAATATAAAGCTAACCCATCGAGGGTATCATGGGTTACCTCGTTACAATATACGTTAATAAATGTTCTGGGTAAGTCTGTTGGTATTTTACCGGTCAGCTATTTACAATATACGTTAATAAATACTCTGGGCAAGTCTATTCGTTTATCTTGTGCTACCTTCTTTATTACAGATTATTTTAATAAACATTCAGGATAAATCTCTTGGTTTACCTTGTGTTACTTTGTTTGTTACAGATTACCTCAATAAACTTTCAGGGTAAATTTGTTGGTATAACTTGTGTTACCTTGTTTCTACAGATTACCTTAATAAACGTTCAAGGTACATATGTTCGTTTAACTTGTGGCACCATGTTTGTCACAGATCACCTAAATAAACGTCCATGGTAAATCTTTAGTTTACCTTGTGTTACCCTTTTCTTACAGATTACTTTAATAAACGTTCAGAGAAAAATCTGTTGTTTTACCTTGTTTGTTACAGATCACCTAAACTTCCATGGTAAATTTGTTAGTTTACATTGTGTTACTATGTTTTTAGAAATAAATTTAATCAAACTCTGGGTAAATCTTTAGGTTTACCTTGTGTAACCTTTTTACAGATTACTTTAATAAACGTTCAGGGTAAGTCTGTTGTTATATCTTGTGTTATATTGTTTGTTACAGATCACCTAATTAAACGTTCAGGGTAAATCTGTTGGTTTACCTCATGTTACCATGTTTGTTAGAGATAACTTTAATAAATTTTCAGGGTAAATATGTTAGTTTATCTTGTGTTACCTTGTTTGTTACAGATTACTTTAATCAAAGCTCTATGTAGATCTGTTGGTTTACCCTGTGTTACCTTGTTTGTTAAAGAGCACCTCAATAAACTTGAAGTACATTTGTTTATTACAGATTACCTTAATAAACGTTCATGGTAAGTCTCGTGGTTTACCTCGTGTTACCTTGTTAGTTACAGAATAATTTAATAAACATTCAGGGTAAATCTGTTGGTTTACCTAACTACTTTCTTACAGAAAACGTTAATAAACGTTCAGGATGAATATGCTGGTTTACCTTCTGTTACTTTGTTTGTTACACATTACGTTAATATACATTAAATGTAGATGTGTTGGTTTACGATAATAAACGTACTAGGTAAATGTGCTGAATTTACTTGTGTTAGCTTGTTTGTTACACATTATTTTAATAAACGTTCACAGTAAAGCTGTTGATGTATATGTGTTACCCACGTTCTTACAGATTACTTTAATAAACATTCAGAGTAAATCTGTTGGTTTACTTAGTGTTACATTGTTTGTTACAGATTACCTTGATAAAAATTCGGGGTAAATGTGCTGGTTTTCCTTGGATTACGATGATTTTTACCTATTACTTTAATAAAAATTCAGGGTAAATTTGTTGGTTTAGCTTCTGTTAGCTTGTTTGTTACAGATTACCTTAATAAACGTTCAGGGTAAATATGTCGGTTTGCCTTGACCTACATTCTTACCGAATACTTTAATAAACTTTCAGGGTAAACCTGTTGGTTTACCTTGAGTTACTTTGTGTTTTACAGATTACTTTAATCAAAGCTCTGGATAAATCTGTTGGTTTACTTAGTGTCACCTTGTTTGTTATATATTACTTTAATAAACCTTCTTGGTAAATCTGTTGGTTTACCTTTTGTCACCTTATTTGTTACAGATTACTTTAATAAGCGTTCAGGGTACATGTGTTGGTTTACCTTGTTTATTACACATTAATTTAATATGCGTTCAGGGTACATGTGTTGCTTTACCTTGTGTTTCCAGGTTTGTTACATGTTACTTTAATAAAAGTTATGGGTAAATTTGTTGTTTTACATTGAGCTACTTCGTTACAGAATATGTTAATAAACGTTCAGGGAAAATTTGTTGTTTTAACTTGTGTTACCTTGTTTGTTACAGATCACCTAAATAAACGTTTATGGTAAATATGTTAGTTTACATTGTGTTACCATGTTTTTAGAGATAACTTTAATCAAACTCTGGGTAAATCTTTTGGTTTACCTTGTGTTACCTCTTTTTTTAGGGATAACTTTAATAAATGTTCAGGGTAAATATGTTGGTTTGTCTTGTGTTACCTTGTTTGTTACAGATTACCTTAATAAACGTTCAGGGTAAATGTGTTGGCTTATCTCGGGTTACCATGATCTCTACTTATTACTTTAATAAAAATTCAGGTTAAATTTCGTAGTTTACCTTCAGTTACTTTGTTTGTTACAGATTACCTTAATAAACTTTCAGGGTAAATTCGTTGGTTAACCTTGAGCTACATTGTTATGGAATACATTAATAAATGTTCAGGATAAATCTGTTGGTTTACCTTGAGTTACTTTGTGTTTTACCGAAGACTTTAATCAAAGCTCTATCTAAATCTGTTGGTTTACCCCGTGTTACCTTGTTTGTTACAGATCACCTAAATAAACGTCCATGGTAAATCTGTTGGTTTACCTTGTGTTACCATGTTGTTACAGAATATCTAATAAACATTCAGAAAAAAATCTGTTAGTTCACTTTCTGTTATTTTGTTTGTTACAGATTACTTTAATAAACCTTCATATTAAATCTGTTTGTTTACATTGTTTGTTACAGATTACGTTGATAAACGTTCATGGTAAATCTGTTGGTTTACCTTGTGTTACTTTGTTTATTAGAGATTACTTTAATATACGTTCAGAGTAAATCTGTTGGTTTAACTTGTGTTACTATATTTGTCACATATTACTTTAATAAACGTTCGTGGTAAATAAGGTGATCTGTAACAAACAAATTAACACAAGGAAAACACCAAATTTACCCTGAACTTTTATTAAAGTAATCTGTAAAAAACCTGGAAAAGTAATCTGTAACAAAAAGAAAACCAACAAAATAAAAATTCAGGGTAAATCTTTTGGTTTACCTTATGTCTCTTTTATTCTTACAGATTATTTCATTAAACGTTCAGGGTAAATCTTTCTGTCTACCTTGTTTGTTTGCAGATGATGAGCATAAATTAATCGACTGTTTGTCTTTTATATAGTATAGAGATTAGAATTACATGAGGTTCGTTCTTTTTTTTTTGTTCGTTTTTCAAGGTCCTTTGTGGAGTGCCACGGCCGAGATCATGGATGTTCGTATGATCATGATATTTGCCGCTATAGTTCATTCTGCTGGCCTCGTGAGTTCTTGTTACGGACCAAATGTCGAATTTCTTTTCTTTTCACTGGGAATCCTGGGAGGTATAGAATTCAAAATAAATTTAAGCAATATATGTATGTTGGAAGCCAATTTTAATGTTATGTTCTTAGACCACATAGTAATTTACAAAACATACTTATTAGGGACCCACTGAAAGTAAATAAATAAATATATATAGTAGAGACGGCTGATATTGGTATTAAAAAGCGTTAGTTTAAAAGCACAAAACATGTAACGAACGTTCGATCTCCTTAGGCCATCATCAGGTTATGAATAATATTTGAAAAAGTGCCCATTATTGATCAGGATGCCTTGTGGAGACAACAGTATTGATAGGTGTAAGATTGCAGAGGGCGTTGCAAATATTTAATCTATTGTATGGTAGTTAACATTAAGAAATAATTAATACGGCCTCTTTTTCAATCTGGTGTCACTAATCGTAGCTAATATTGTTGCGTATCTGCTTGTTTGTTAATTTCCGGTAGAAATTCTTTCCGAGGAACTCCAGCGCTACAAGTCCTTTCTTGATTAAACCAGTTTATTCTTTCTCGATACAAACTTTTAGTACACAGTAATTCCACAGTCAGTAGGTTTCTCGTCACTTTAAACTTAACAACTTTTATAATACACGCTATAAATCACAGCGATTCACTATCTCGATAGCTTCGCTCTCTACGAGTGCAAAACACACATTTTACGGCTCACTAGCTCGAAACTAACTGAATCATAAATTACACAGAACTCACCGTAACTACTGTTCGCTTAACTAATAAAGAGGCATCTCCAACATTCGCTGAGTTCCCACGATTATTCGAGAAATTCACCATGCATGCTTCCAGGTCACGTGACTTCCGCTGTCGTAACAATATTTTTATGATACAAATTTAATTTAAAGCCACGAATTCGGTTTTTACACCCACCACTATACTGGTATAGATATGTAGACGATACATTTGCCGGATTCACATCTATAGAACACGCACGTAACTTTTTAAACCGCATTAACTTCGGACACCCAAATATTCAGTTCACGAGTGAATACGAAAAAGATCAACGATACCAAAACTCAACACACTAGAACACCTAATAAATACATCCCCGTAACTCACCTGACAACCTTAACGAAGACTTTATCAAGGTGAATAAATTTCTTACAAAAACAGTCGAAAGAATTATTCACAAAAACCACAACTAACAACACAATGGACAGCCAACTAACAATCTCAAAGTCAACGAAAGAACTAACAACAGAACACTACACTACTGCATACCTTACATTCCAGATATCAACGACAAAATAACTAACATTTGGAAAAAAGTCATAACCAAACATAACATTCCAGTAAACACTAAATTCATTCAAAAACCAAGTACAAAATTAAAATCTACACCCATGTAAAAACTATTCTGACAAGCAAAATACTAAGGTTATGTATAAAATACAATGGAACAACTTCCATCATTTCTCTATAGGAGAAACAAGCCGAAAAAAAAGCCGAACAAAACAAAATCACCCATTCATGTTTTTGAATAGTATAAACATAGAAAACTCTAACATATTAAGTAGAGAAAACAAAGCAAAGAAACGAAAATTAAAGAAGCGCTCTAAAAGAACGACTAAAACCCACACTGCACCAGAACCAAGAAACACTTTTATATTTATACTAATCATTCCTTAATGTTGATCATCATACAATAGATTAAACATTTACAACGCCCCCTACAATCTTAGGCCTATCATTACTGTCGTCTCCACAAGTCGTGATCAATGACACTCACTTTTTCAAATATCATCTTAACCTGGTGATAACCCAAGGAGGTCAAAACGTTGTTACTTCTTTTGTGCTTTTCATATAAAAGTTTTCGATACCCATATCACCTGTTTCTACTATTAATAAATTCACAAAACATATCTACTATCGTTATCTTTAACTGATTATCATCTCTAGCCACACACTCGTCTATTTCTTCAAAATGAAACCTAATATTTTGACACTGACATTTCACTTTTTTCCTGCTCATTCGCAATAATCATTGAAAGTGAGTGAAAGTATTTGATTAACTGAAACCTGTTTCCAACATTCTACATGTACTTGTTGGACATGTAAATACTTATGAATTGAAACCTTTTCCAACATTCTACATGTACTTCTTGGACGTGTAAATATTTATTCATTGAAACGTTTTCCAACATTCTACATGTACTTCTTGGACGTGTAAATATTTATTCATTGAAACCTTTTCCAACATTCTACATGTACTTCTTGGACGTGTAAATATTTATTCATTGAAACCTTTTCCAACATTCTACATGTACTTCTTGGACGTGTAAATATTTATTCATTGAAACATTTTTCAACATTTCCACCTGCAATACTTAAATGTGAAAACACTTACTAACTGAAACATTTTCCAACATTTCTACGTGTACTTATTGGACGTGTAAAAATTTATTAATTGAAACCTGTTTCCAACATTTCTACCTGTACTTCTTGGATGTGTAAATATTTATTCATTGAAACTTTTTTCAACATTTCTATCTGCAATACTTGGATGTGAAAATACTTAGTAACTGAAACCTTTTCCTACATTTCTACGTGTACTTATTGGACGTGTAAATATTTATTAATTGAAACCTGTTTCCAACATTTCTACCTGTACTTCTTGGATGTGTAAATATTTATTAATTGAAACCTGTTTCCAACATTTCTACCTGTACTTCTTGGATGTGTAAATATTTATGAATTGAAACCTGTTTCTAACATTTATATCTGTACTTCTTGATCGTCTAAATATTTGTTAATTGAAACCTTTTTCCGACATTTCTATTTGCAATACTTGAACGTGTAAATATTTGTTAATTGAAACTTGTTTCTGTACTTCTTGAACGTGTAAGTATTTGTTAATTGAAACCAGCTTCCAACATTTATATTATATTTCTTGTCAGTTGAAACTTGTTTCTAAAATTTATACCTGTTCTTAAATTTGCAAATAATTTTTAATTGAAACCTGTTTCTAACATTAATATCTGTACTTCTTGATCGTCTAATTTTTTGTTAATTGAAACTTTTTTCCGACATTTCTATCTACAATACTTGAACATGTAAATACTTACTAATTGAAACCTTTCCAAAATTTCTACCTTTACTTCTTTAACGTGTAAATATTTGTTAATTGAAACTTGTTTCTAAGATTTCTACCATATTTCTTGGAGATGTAAATATTTGTTAATTGAAACCTGTTTCTAACATTTATACTTGTGCTTCTTGGCTGTAGTACAGTTTTCTTACTCAACGTAAATCTTACATATATAACAATATGAGCAATGAAAATATTTAGAGCAAGAAGTCGTGGATTCGACCTTAATATGACATGATTTACCAACTTCTTATCGTTATAATTATGCCGTCCCTTTTGATCTTCAACGTATTAAACGAAAGCACATGCCTTGGAGCTGCCATTATTATAGTTTGAATTTAGTGTTTAGCTCAGATTCAGCAACAACTATCATATTTAGAAATTGACTTTCCATTAAATTTCTTACCTGCATTGTTGTGTTCGTGCTTTCAATATTTCATTTCTTTCGTCGTCTCAGTTCAGTATTTTTTTTTTAGGAATTTCTTGTGGAATCTGCTATTTCTCTGGAGTGGTAATGGTTACAAAGTACTTTGAAAAAAGGAGAACCTTTGCTAACGGCCTTGGATTAGGGGCTACTGCTTTAGGTGGGATTGTAATTCCCTTACTATTAGAAGGATTGGTTTCTGAATATGGTGTCCGTGGAACTTTGCTTATTATGGGGGCTCTAATGCTGCATGGAATTGTTGGTGCTATGTTATGGGAGCCGGTGGAAAGACATTTAAAAAGAGAAAAAATATTCATTGCCGATACATGCTCTAAGGGTGACCTTCGAAAGTTTATCGGGCCTCGACACTCTGATCCTTTGATTAATTCAACATTTCAACGAGAACTTAAAGACATGTCGAATCAGATTAAAATTACAGAAAATGCTGAACAAGAGGAAAATAATTCTCTTATTGTCGATTGTTTGCCTCTAAGGAGGTTCACTATTGACAATGTTGATCTATCTTTATTATCCAAGGAAATGGAAAGCAACACTCGATTAAAAACACGTGATTACCAGCCCACTATGTTCACCAGCATGATCGATCTTGGAGGAACGGTTGGAACCATCAACTCAGAGAAACTGAAAACAAAGGGTCTTGAATTTTTTTTTCTACACTACAAGAACCTGTTCGACTTGTCACTGTTTTCGTCCTTACAGTGGTATCTCCTAACTACGACGTTCGTTCTTACACTGACTGGATATCCTGGAACCCATATATTTCTTCCTCTTCGAGCTAGGTACGCCGGTTTGAGCTCTGAACAAGCGTCGTTTTTGCTATCCGTCATGTCCGCAACAGATACAACAGCAAGAATTGCGTTTTCTTGGCTAGCAGATCGAAATTTCTGCCCAAGAAGATACTGGTATATTGGAGGTGTCATGTCAGCCGGAACTGCATGTATTGCTTTTGTTTTCACAAACACTTATTTGAGCATGTTGGTTACCAGCTGTCTAGCTGGTTCTGCATCTGGCTGTTATCTTCCACTGTTGTTGCCCATCTTTGGAGAAGAATTTGGAAGCAAAAGACTAGCTACAGCCTATAGCTTATCGGCCTTGTTCGCTGGCTTAGTTGTTTTGGGAACCATCCCATTTCTCGGTAAGTAATTCTTTTGATTATTCGCATACAAAATCTCATTTTAAAAGTTTCGTTATGAGCACAACTGCTACAAAGATATAATATTACTTCAAAAGTTATGTAGAAAACAAACTTTCAATAGAAGCAAAATAAGAAAGGGATTAAATTCTATATCGAAACGAAACACTGAGTAGAAGATAATCAAATGATTAGTTTTAACTAATTTATACTAGACAATGAACAAAACTTGTCTCCATTAGAAAACTTTTGACCACAACCTTTACCATCTTCGATGATTAAAGACTAGTTTTAACTAATTGATACTAGACAATGAACAAAAACTTGTCTCCATTAGAAAACTTTTGACCACAACCTTTACCATCTTCGATGATTAAAGACTAGTTTTAACTAATTGATACTAGACAATGAACAAAAACTTGTCTCCATTAGAAAACTTTTGACCACAACCTTTACCATCTTCGATGATTAAAGACTAGTTTTAACTCCACTTCTGAAATAAGTTTTTGTTCTAACTAATAACCACCATGAAACCATTTTTAATGAGAAACAAAATGACACTCTTGAAATTACGATTCTTACGATGATCTGAATTTTCTCAGAAAATTACAGTTGAAGAAAAAGCAAGAGGAATAAGATCGATATATCAAACAGTATCAATCAGTAATTTAGGGAAACACTATATGAAGTGTAAACACTGATGCATAGTGTTATCTAATAAAGCAGTCCTAACAGCTACCGTACTAATTAACACAATATTCCTAACAGCTAGTAAATTAACTAAAAATGCAGTCCTAACAATCACCAACTTAACTAAAGCATAATTCCAAACATCTACCGCATCAACTAACACATCAGTCCTAAAAACTACCACATTAACTAACAAAGCAGTCCTAACAGCTACCATATTAATTAACAAAACAGTCCTAACCGCTAACACATTAACTAACATATCAATCGTAACAGCTACCACACTAACTAAAACAGCAGTCCTAATTACTGTCACATCAACTAACACAGCAGTCCTAACAGCCACCATACTAACTAACACGGTAGTCCTAACAGTTACCGCATTAACTAACACAGCAGTCCTAACAGCCACCATACTAACTAACACGGTAGTCCTAACAGTTACCGCATTAACTAACACAGCAGTCCTAACAGTTACTGCATTAACTAACACATCAGTCCTAACAGATACCACATTAATTAACACAGCAGTCCTAGCAGATACCATATTAACTAACACAGATGTCTTAACAGCTACCATAGGAACTAACACAGTAGTGCTAATGGCTACCACATTAACTAACACACCAGTACTAACAGCCACCATATTAACTAACACAGCAGTCCTAATAACTAACACATCAATCCTTACAGCTACCATACTAACTAAAACAGCAGTCCTAATAACTATCTCATCAACTAACACAGCAGTCCTAACAGCTACCATACTAACTAACACAGTAGTCCTAAAAGTTACCGCATTAACTAACACATCAGTCCTAACAGTTACCGCATTAACTAACACATCAGTCCTAACAGATACCACATTAATTAACACAAGCAGTCCTAACAGATTCCATATTAACCAACACAGCAGTTCTAACAGCTACCATATTAAAAAAAAACAAATTAGTCCTAACAGCTACCATATTAACTAACACAACAGTCCTAACCACTACCACATTAACTAACACAGCAGTCGTAACAGATACCATATTAATTAACACAGAGGTCTTAACAACTACCATATGAACTAACACAGTAGTCCTTACAGCTACCATACTAACTAAAACATCACTCCTAATAACTACCACATCAACTAACACAGCAGTCCTAACAAATACCATAATAACTAACACGGCAATCCTAACAACTACCGCATTCACTAAAAGTGATAAAAATATAATTCTTACAGTTTTTCTTAAATTGTTTAAATTTACTGTCTATATCGCAGTATTAGAAACTGTATTAAAATATAATATAATATTCACATAATTTTCATCAAAGAATGTCTTTGAAAGCAAGAAATGCATGATTATTTTACGTGACTAAATAATGATACATCTTTTTGTTTAGGCTACCTGGTGGACATCACCGGAAGCACAACACTGTGTTATAGCGTTCTGGGGGCCTGCTTGTTGACAGCAGGATCTTTTGTTTTTCTTAGTCAGCTTCTATCGACAAAAAATGGTAATCTAAACAAATTGTAAGAACAGAAAGGATTCGCCTTAACTAAAATAAACATCACATAAAATTCTATTTAATAAAATACTCATAATGTCTAGACAATGTTCACTTGGACATGAGACAAACTTGGGACGTTGCCTGGACAGCATAGTGTCTTGATCTTCTCCGTTCGTAGATAGTTCTTTATATGAAACAATAAAATAAAACGTATGATGTTTTTAAAATAGGCTTAGAGTGAAAATTCCTCTTTATTTCACGTCTACTGCATAGAGTGTATGAATATTACATTAGTTTTAGCTCTGTGGCATGGAGCAGAGTCATTCTGGTATATTCACTGGTCGTCCCCATTGTTAGTTTTAACCAAGACACACGAATTTCAATCTTGTCAGTACCAAATGCGGGCGTCCAACACCCTGGCGAGAGATGAATCCCCATATCACATGATCCTACAGGTGCTTCCTGTTGCATTCAAACGCTTTGCCTCTTACAAAGTGCTTCCCATCAGAAGGTTCACCTGAAAATATTATATTGCTACAGGTTTCTTCAGTTCAATCAACATGTTCTTTGGCACAGCCGAGTCTCATCTTTATCATCTTGTTGATGAGGAGGGTTTCTTTCTTAGTTGAGAGACCGACTGAACACAGGCGAGACTGTGGTGACAGTGATCCTTGAAATTTTCTGCCTTTAAGAGCTGTGGACGACAGTTGACAATTCTGTAGGCTTATGAATTTCAGAACATGGTCATCAGCTGCTGTGGAAGCTTTCTTCCTACCCTTTCCTTTGTGCTGCTCCTCAAAGTCAGTCTCTCTATATCTATGCACCCTGCGGGTCACGTTAGACTAGTTATACTTAATTCTGTCAGCAATCTGCCTAGTCGAAAGTCCCTCTTTGCTCAAAGAAACAATAACTGTTTTGTATTTTTTATTTTTCGTGGAGTTAACTCTAACCCTTGGCCATGGTAGCATCACGTGTACGTGATAGCAATAGGTTTTTTAACTGACTTTAAGCTAGAATCACTATTTATAGACATAAAACGGCTGGTGCAAAACCCAGAGTCTGTAAAGCTGATGATGTTATGATTAGACATAATTGCATCATTCATGAAACACTACTTGCACCTACATGCATTAGAGCTTCAAAACAGACGATGATTCTGAAGAAAAGTGTGAAACAAATTGGGTGATGTAATAGATTTTTCCACCACTGTAATAGCAAATGTAACGTTTCTACAATTGGTAAAACGGTTAATAATAAATCTGACATTTCTACATTTTTTAAGAAACTAATAACAAGTCAGATATTTCTACATTTTGTAAGAAATATATAATAACTCTGTGGTTTCTACAATTAGATTGAAGGCTAACAACAACATATCATTTCTACAAATTTTTAACTGTATTACATGTGTTTTACAAAGGCGGTTGGTGTTGCTAGGGCGAATGGTGTTTCTATAAACGGGTAGTTCAATAGGGTGATTACGTCATCAACATTGTAGTTTTAATTTCTACATTTAATTATATATAATAAAAAGTTATAAGTAAAACTATTATTTTAACGAGACAACTATTATACCATAGTTTATTACATATATTACAACATAGACAAATATTAATTTACTTTACATACTTTTACATTTATTTGTCCAGAAAGGATTTTATCATACCTAATGTTTCATTTTTATAAATATTGAACGCCACCGTTATATTATTTTTCCACATCTTATTGTGTTTTTGATGATATTGTTACGTCTCCGTTTGTTAATTAACTTTCCGTAACTTCGTTCCGACGAAACTTTAGCGACACAAGTCCTTACTTAATAAAACTGGTTTATTTTTTCCGAATACAATTTTACGATACACTTATTTTCAACAATCGCGCTAAAACAAACGACTATATCAACGAACGTC
>NW_013673966.1:27360-31587 GCF_000517525.1 Limulus polyphemus
ATACTTTTTACAATTAACGTCCTGGAAAGGATGGATTTTTCATGATAACATGATTATTTAAAATTCCGGATAATATACAATAATTTAACATAGAAGCTTACTGTTTCACCGTATGGCTAATAAACTCGATAGTAAATCAATTTGCTACAACTAAATATGGTAACTGAATGACTTACTCTTTAACCATTAACTTTATTATTATAGAAACTATATAAAGTAACAACGCTTACCATTTTATGATTTTCTATAGAACATTCACTTGAAGTGCAAAACACACTATACAATTCTAATTCATAAAACTTTGTGGTTTTAGATTAAAACTTACAAACAAACCATATTAAAGTGTAAATCAAAACGTCTACAACTATTATCTTGCACAGATTTCTAACTCACACTAATACTGTTTAAGAGGCCCAACTCAAATGGTGCTGATAAACTTTGATTGTTAGGAAGTACAAAGGACAGGAAAGTTCGTCACATGACCAAATACCCAGTCTATACTTAAAGCTGGCAGAATAAAAGGTCAATAGCATTTGAAGGTCTGGAATTAGAAAGTGTTTAACTTAACATACAGACATGCTCCTTTTCGATAAACTATATTTTTTCTAGTTTGTAATGATATGTCACTTTATAATGATTAAAACGTATGTACTAAATATTTGTTGACAAACCAGAAATTATATTAGACCATAACATTTAACCTTAATAGTTCACTAAAGCATCAAATACATTTTTCACAAATAAACATAGTTTATATCCGAAAAGAGTTGACAGTCATAATTTTAATGAGACCTTTAATTATAAATAAGGTGAATATTATTTCATGTTATATAAATCCAACATATTTACTCTTTATCATTACAGTTTGTTTGTTTGTTTGTGATTAAGCACAAAGCTACACAATGGGCTATCTGTGCTCTTCCCACCATGGGTATCGAAACCCGGATTCTAGCGTTGTAAGTCCGCAGACTTACCGCTGTGCCATTGGGGGCTTATCATTATAGAATATACCTTACAACAACAATGAAAATCCTTAACAAACATACTCAACCATTTATTAATACAACTTTAAGCTATAAAAAGAAGACATAACAATTAAGGAACACATAGTAACTGTTTTATGACGTCTCTTTTACAAAAATAAGCATTTAGGCGCTTCATAATCTTAAAGCAAAGTTTCTGGCATTACTAGATAATCTATTATAATTCACCCTAAAACAAAATAAGGTTACACGTAGTTATTTTCTTTTCCTTTCAAGATGTCAGTCCTCTCATCATATCACTCCGCCTATGGTGATCAATGCACTGCAAAGCATGATAGATCCGAAAAAGGCGAAAACAGTCAAATATTCCCCGCTATAATGGTAGAGATTACCTGTCAGTTGAGAAAAAAGTTAAAATACACGAAACAAAAAACAGTAACATCTTCCTCTTGACAAATACAAAACGAATGTTGGTCCTTATATTTCCATGACTACCTCTTTACATGGTTTTATGATTAAGACCATCCTAGGTTGTACTTTTCAGGCTATCCGTAATTACACGCTGATTATCGCTTGTTCTTCAGCATCAAAAGACTCTGGTAATAACGACAAGTTTTAATATTACTATCCTTATAAAGCACTGTTTTCAAGAAGAGTAAAATTACTTTATAAAGAACTATCTGGACATTACTGTTTTCAAGTAGAATAATGTTCCTCTATAAAGAACTGTATAGACAGCACCGTTTTCAAGTAGAACTTTGTTTCTTTATAAAGGAATGTCTGAGCATTACCGTTCACAAGTAGAAAAAATGTTTTTTTTACAAAGAATGTCTGGATATTACTGTTTTTAAGTAGAGTAATAATTTTCATAAAACACTGCTTTCAAGTTGAATCATGTTTTTTGATAAAGAGCTGTCTGGACATTACTATTTTCAAGAACAGTAATGTTATCTTTATAAAGAACTTTCTGCACATTAGTGTTATCAGGTAGAGTAATGTTACTTTATAAAGACCTGACTGGATATTACTGTTTTCAAATTGGATAAAGTTTATTTGTAAAGAATTGTCTGCACATTACTATTTTCAAGTAGAATAATGTTTCTCTATAGAAAACTGTCTCGATAGAACTATTTTATATATGTTTCTTTATAAAGAAATGTCTGGGCATTGCTCTTTTCAAGTAAAATAATATTAAATTTATAAGGAACTACCTGGACAGCTCTGTTTTCAAGTAGAATAACGTATGTTAATAAAGAACTTTCTGGACATTACTGTTTTCAAGTAGAACAATGTTTCTTTATCAAGAAATGTCTGAGCATTATGGTTCATAAGTAGAAAAATGTTCCTTTGCAAAGAATGATGGGATATTACTGTTTTCAAGTAGAGTAATGCCTTTTATAAAACACTGTTTTTAATTTCAATAATATTTTTTTTATAAAGAACTGCCTGGACATTAGTGTTTTCAACAGTGTAATATTTCGTTATAAAGAACTGTTTGGACATCACTGTTTTCAAGTAGAATAGTGTTTGTTTTTAAAAAAAACCGTCTAGACATTACTGTTTGCTAATATTTCTTTATAAAGAACTGTCTGGAATAACGTATCTTATTAAAGAACAATCTGAATAATACTGTTTTCAAGTACATTAATGTTAGCTTTATAAAGTACTGTCTAGATAACACTTTTTCAAGTAAAGTAATATTTATTTATAAAAAATTGTCAGAACATTACTGTTTTAAAGTAGAATATTTTATTTTTATAAAGAACAGTCTGGACATTACTGTTTTAAAGTAGAGTACCGTTTAAATTTAAAGAACCGTCTAGACATTAGTAGTGTCTAATATTTCTTATAACGAACTGTCTCGATACTGCTCTTTTGAAGTAGAATAATATTAACTTTATAAGGAACCGTCTGAACAGCACTGATTTCAAGTAGAATAAGTATCTTAATAAAGAACTTTGATACACATTACCCTACTTAACAACAGTAATGTCCAAATAGTTCTTCATAAACAAACATTTAACTTTTTGGAAACAATAATGTTCAGACAGTTGTTTATAAAGGAATATTAGTGTACTTGAAAAAAGTGCTGTCGAGACAGTTCTTTGTGAAGAAACATTATTCTACTTGAAAACAGTGTTGTGCTGACACTACTTTATAGAGAAATACTACACTAGTTGAAAACAGTAATATCCAGAAGATACGTTATTCTACTTGAAAACAATAATGTTCAGACAATTTGTTATAAATAAATATTACTTTACTTGAAAAAGTGCTGTCTAGACAATACTTCATAAAGATAACATTAATGTACTTGAAAACAGGGCTGTCCAGACAGTTCTTTGTAAATTTAATATTATTCTACTTGGAAAATGTATTGTTCAGAGAGTTCTTTTAAAAAAGTATTAACAAAAGTTAAATGGTAATATACTGACAACTTATAATAATGAAACATTATTCTACTTGAAAATAGTTCTGTACATACAGTTGTTTATAAAGAAATATTATTTTAGTTCAAATCAGTATTTTCTAAACAGTATATATATGAAATAGTATATAACTGTAATGTATTGACGGTTATTTAGAAATAAACATTATTTTACTTGAAAACAATAATGTCCAGTAATGTTCTTTATTTTATACAGAACTGTCTCGACATTCCTCTTTTCAAGTAGAATAATATTAAATTGATAAAGAACTGTCTGGACAGCCTTGTTATCAAGTACATTAATGTTATCTTTATGTACTGTCTAGACAGCACTTTTCATATAAAGTAATATTTCTTTATAACAAATTTTCTGAACATTACTGTTTTTAAGTAGAATATTGTATTTTTATAAAGAACGGTCTGGACATTACTGTTTAAAGTAGAATAACGTTTATTGGTAAAGAACCGTCTAGACATTACTGTTTATTACATTTATTTGAAAAAGTGCTCTCTAGACAGTGCTTTATGAAGATAACATTAATGCACTTGAAAACAGTAATATCCAGATAGTTCTTTATAGAGAAATATTAGAAAACAGTAATATCCGGACAGTTCTTTATAAAGGTACAATATTCTATTTAAAAACAGTAATGTTCAGACAATTTGCTGTAAAGAAATATTACGTTTATCCGAAAAAGTGCTCTCTAGAAAGTGCTTTATTAAGATAATATTAATGCAGTTGAAAACAGTAATATCCAGACAGTTCTTTATAAAGAAGTATAAAAAACAGTAATGTCTAGACGGTTCTTTACCAAT
>NW_013673967.1:0-1170 GCF_000517525.1 Limulus polyphemus
GAACTCCTCCTTGGTCTTCATGTTCAGTATTTTTAACTAAGATTTGAACTCCTCCTTGGTCTTCATGTTCAGTATTTTTAACTAAGATTTGAACTCCTCCTTGGTCTTCATGTTCAGTATTTTTAACTAAGATTTGAACTCCTCCTTGGTCTTCATGTTCAGATGCAAGACTAAGATTTAAACTCCTAAACTCCTCCTTGGTCTTCATGTTCAGGTGCAAGACTAAATATTGAACAAGGAGATTATGTAAAGGTAATCGCTAAAAGTTATTCAAAATAATAAAAAAAGTAGTAGGAAGAATTCTGATTATCTTGGTGCCAACAGAAGTATTTTCGTCACGATTATATTTATTTGAAAATCTAAAGGATTTCTCGCGAATCCTCCATCTATGTATTACAGAAAACTTAACCCTTGAGCCACATATAAGCACGCTCACATTTGGTTTCATTTTCGGTATAACTGTGAATAGCGCCGTCCCTAATTTTGATAAACTAAAAGGAAAGCAGCTTCTCAACAACAACAACACCCAATCCATCTCGCAATCTCTCGTCTGACCAAACGGGAGGATTTCACTGACACTTTTATAATGCATCCACGGTCCCACAGTGCATAACAAGTTTTTTTTACAACGGAACGCGAACCATAAATCCTATTATTCACAGTACGGACTCGCTAACGACCAGCCATACCTGTTCCCTTTAATGTGGGGCAAAAAAACATGTTTGTATGTGTGTGTGTGTGTGTACTTTACTGTTGTGTAGATTTGTGCTAAATAAATATCGCACAAAAATATAATTTTCAGCGAGTTTCACAAAAACATGTTTGTATGTATGTATGTATGTGTGTGTGTATAATTTACTGTTGTGTAGATTTGTGCTAAATAAATATCGCACAAAATTATAATTTTCAGCGAGTTTCACAAACATCCAGGCAGGATCTCTGACTGAAACTGTCATATACTTTTCTTTCAACAAGCATCTGAGGTTAATTAAAGTTTTTCAAACCTATTACGTCTAACCTGCTTAAAGTTCCACTCAAACAACAAACTCTCTGACGTCTGCCGGACATGACTGAACGTTACTAGCTGTAGTTTCTTGAAAATTATTGGAACGTTTTCTTCTTCTACAAACTACCAGGCCCGGCATGGCCAGGTGGATAAGGCGCTCGACT
>NW_013673967.1:2106-10555 GCF_000517525.1 Limulus polyphemus
TAGCGCAGATAGCCCTCGTGTAGCTTTGCGCGAAATTCCAAAACAAACAAACTACCAGCTAAACTTAGTGTCTGAAGTTTCTTCCTCGTGACTAGTATTGAGTACTAATTAGAATGAATAAAATATTCTTCGCCATCCAATTTCTAGAGATATTAATCAGTTTCTATAGCGACGATGCATCTTATTTGTTTAAGTTAGGAATGCGATGAACTTGTCCAATGTTGTTAAGACTGACTGGCGTAGATCAATTTCTTTTAGCGGCGTTGAAATAAATCTGCTTTTCAGTTTTAATTTGACGTATCATGAAAAACTCTTCTTGTGGAAACTGCGCCCACCACAGTATCGAAACACGGTTTTCAAAGTTATAAGACCTGACATATACCGCTGAGCCACAAGGGAGTCACCCGTGTGTTCGGAAGTCGCTAATATAGGCTTTAATTCGCTTTGAAATATATTAGCCTAGTGGTTCTCAAACTATTTTTGACGCCGGAATTTTTGTTTATTTGATCTCTGCAGACAACAAATGGATCTATATTCTATACTACAACATCCTTTCTGTCATTATACAACCTTACCACGTACCAACTGAAGGGAGGCCACGGACGACAAAATGATAACCGCTGTGTTATTAGACTTTGGTATTCCCCAATTTCTGGAGCGACTAGTACACGGTTTACCATGGTTGAGAAGCTGGTAATGTATTCCCCAATTTCTGGAGCGACTAGTACACGGTTTACCATGGTTGAGAAGCTGGTAATGTATTCCCCAATTTCTGGAGCGACTAGTACACGGTTTACCATGGTTGAGAAGCTGGTAATGTATTCCCCAATTTCTGGAGCGACTAGTACACGGTTTACCTTTTTTTTTAAAGGGTAATATAGACTATAATTCCGTTCGATATCTTCTAGACCAGGGGTCCCAAACCTTTTGTGGCCCTCGCACCCCCTAAAGAAGCCCTCGTACCCCTCCCCTAAAAAGTGTGCATTAGGCTTTTCCTCTTGGCGATATTTGGGGGAAAATGGACCTTGTATCGGCCTCTTCCACGCACCCCCTGGACCCTCATTGCGCACCATCAGGGGGGGGGGGTGTACCAATACCCCTGGTTAGGAACCCCGGTTCTTGATTCAAGAGTTTTTAAAATGGTTGCAAATGCCTGATTTGTACGTAGAGGCACGCTACAATTGTCCCTGCCTTAGAAATTATAACCTTACGCTCGACCACCTCTGGGTTCCGAGAGCACTAGAAGTCCTCTTGTTGTGGCTGTGTGGAGTGTATAGTCTACGATTTCTGACCCACTTACTTCATCCCTCGAGCCGCTGCCGTCTCGTTTTTCGATCAGGCGGTGCAACAGACACGGGCACGTCTATTTCAAGAGTTGTTTACTTGTTTATCTGTAAACCAGATGACGTCAGTTTGAATCAACAATGACATCAAACTCGAAACGACTACACTGTAAATGTTACGTAAGCTCACAAAATAGAATTTGTTTTCCCCCTCCCCCTCACCATACTTTTCCGGTCGAGCCCAAGGGATAGACAAAAAAAAAAAAAGGTCTCTTGACTCTGACAAAGTAATGATGTTGATCCACGAGTTTCCCAGGCCCCAGAGATTTGCAGAGGGCGTAAAAGGAAGAGTCTTTAGTAAAACATTAATGTTTACCATTATCGTTGTTTACCTGTGCGGTTGAGAAATAGAGAGAGAGAGAGAGAAAAAAAAAGGAAATGCAGGACTTGGCGACATGTTTATTTATCAGAGGTATATTTTTTTTTTTACGTGATAGGTGAAAAAAGAAAACAAAAAACATTTCCGTTGTTTTGTTCTTTTAATTCATGAAATGTTTGCTCCAGCTGGACTGAAATTAGACAGTCTTCGTGAATTAGTCAACTAAAAAAAAATGTATTTTTCTCATTTTATTATATATGATAATCAAAGATTCAAATACGTTTTATATATATATATATATAATGAATGAATAATCTAGTAATTAATTTTTTAATTAATTATGATAAAACGGTGGACCAAAATGTACCGATACCGATAACGAAAGATGGCTTACAACGCTAAGAATCGGGTTTCGATACCCGTGCTGGAACAGCCCAGATAGCCCATTGTGTAACTTGGCGCTTAACAACAAACAAACAAACAAACAAAGCGAGAGAAAAAAAATATTTAAAATTTTGCTTATGTTTTAGGCTTGAGAAAGTGTTAAAATATTTACGTGAGAGTGACCCTCTGGTTTTTCCTTCTATAACTATTCACTAAAAAATATAGTTTAGTTTTGAACTGAATAGGATTTACAGTTGAACTTTTGGTCGGTCAAGAGAAATTGGTAGTTAATCAGACACACATGCCCCTATTTGAAACCGCTGCCCCCAAATACTTTATTTCTACAACCCCTCTCGCAGCCCTAATTTTCTTGACATCTCACAGTAGAATTGGAGATCTTGGAAAAAAAAAATACAAGTAAAATAATAAATATCCCTTCCATTGTTATTACTGTTTTAGAACTAAGGGCCATTAACTGCTAATTTATTTTAGTTGGCCTTAATTAACCTGCACGTTTAATTCACCTGCAGCCGTTAAAATGCTGTTCCACACTCTTTTGTTTCAAGCTAGAACATTGACACCAGTAATGACCTGTCCTTGATCTCTCCTGGAATACGCCACCATCTTAACATGGTTTTCCTGACTGAAGGCGAAGATCAGCCTCTGGCCTTCTTATTACCTTCCCTCCCGGGAGCAGAGGGGGCAGGGTATTTCATATGGGTACTTTTTCTCATTGTCTTTGGAACACTAGGTTTAAATGGCTTGGAAGCTAATCTAAGACTTGACCTCACTACGCCTGTAATATTTTTTTCTGGTCTAGTTTCATTGTTTCATATTGAAAAGTCATTTCTTATATTATTGATAAAAGTAGTGTTTAAAAACTGTTTTTATTAGAGGAACGAACATTTATTTCATGAAACCTTCGATTCACGAAACTTTTTTCTAATAACTGCGAAAGGATATAAATTATTCTAGCTAATATCCCAAACTTGGTTAACCAAGAGCGATATTAGATAGAGATGTCATTTCCGGTTGTATTATCTGTTTCCGGTTTTCTCCAAAAAAAAAAAAATCAATATCCTTTTAAGCAAATAAAAATGAGTACAGCAACTATCGTTAGTAACTTAGAAAAAAACATAATTCAGTAATTATGAATGAACACGTGATGTATATTACTTGGTTACTAACACGTGCATATGTTGTTGAACTTTAACCCCTTCTTTGATTGTTTTACATCACACATTTGTAATGGACCAAAACTAATAATCAAGTAATAAATTATCACGAATCAATGGACTAAAATGTAACGATGCCGATAATCAAAGATGTAAACACTTTTTAAAGAACTGAATTTGTTAGTTTTCTGCTTAGTAGCATCTTAATAAGGATGAGAGCAGATGAAAATAATCATATATTCATTTTTGCGAGAAAAGGGCCCCACCGGAAAAATCTGAATGTTAATAACTCTAAAAACCGGGTTTCGATACCCGAGGAGGACACGGTATAGGTAGCTCATTGTGTAACTTTGAGCTTAACAACAAACAAACAAATGATTTAAAATACGTTTATGTCTAGGCTTGAGAAAATTCTGTTTACTGCGTAATATAACCGCAATGTTTTTTGTTTTTTTATTGTAGTAGCTATAAGTAAGAAGAAGAGAAATATTTCCTTCAGGAAAAATTTTTCCATTTTAAAACGCATCTGCGTATTCATTTTGCTAAAAACAAATACATAATTCTAACAAAGCTATGTTGTCCGATGGTTTTCGCAAAGTCGGTTTTCACTGTTTTCGAGGAAATGTAGAATTAATACTGATGCAACTGGGGAATTTCACTCCGATGATTGACTTCCAGATTACACATGCAACGCTTATTCCTCTAATAGCGTGTAACGACAACCCGCCACATGTTTTCCAGACTAGCTCCGGTATTCTACACCTGCTTGTGGAAAAAGAAAGAAAAAAAACAGTTATGCATTGATTTATATCTCACAATAGTAATGTCAATATCCTTTCAAGGCTGCTGCTGTCGCCATTTTTTTTATAGCTGAATTTTTCTCGAGGCTTTTTTACCGCCATCTATTGGCACTTAGTATCACTATCCCTGTCAATTGACAATATACCTAATAATGTTATAACAGTTAAAATGAGTATCTTCTTTATTTTAATTTATGTGCAGTTGTTAAAATATTCCTAGTTATATCACAATTTAAAAAATGAATGTTTTTTTTATTTTGCTAGATTAGGTCAGTTTATGTGAGGTTAGATCAAGTTAGACTAATTAGTAAATAATTACGTGTTTAATTTATGTGCAGTTGTTAAAATATTCCTAGTTATATCACAATAAAAAAATGAATTGTTTTTTTTATTTTGCTAGATTAGGTCAGTTTATGTGAGGTTAGATCAAGTTAGACTAATTAGTAAATAATTACATGTGTATTTAAATAAAAACTAAGTTTCATTAAAAATTATTTAAACAAAGAAAATATTTTCCATTTCTTCCACTTTAAAAATCAATTCTCCAAATTTTAATTTATATATATCTGAAATCTGCAGTAAATTGAAAGTACTCGGAATGTTGCTAAGTGACGTAACAAGCGACATTGTGGAACCAATCGTTACATGATTGACTCGTATCACTTGCGAGTTCGTTTGGCGTCGTAGACATGAAAATGACGATCTCTTCAAGCAAATATTTAAGAATATTTCTGACTTTCCACATTGAGTTTGTTACATTGTCACTGATACTTTGTATTGTCTTGATGTTTCACAATTCTTTTAAATACATAGTTGCCCTCCAGTGGCACAGCGGTATGTCTGCGGACTTACAACGCTAGAAACCGGGTTTCGATACCGGTGGTGGGCATAGCACAGATAGCCCATTGTGTAGCTTTGTGCCTATCTTCAAACGAACAAACAAAATACATAGTTATATGTATATGTAACGTTAAAAGTACTTCCTTTGCTACTACCAAATAAGAAACAGTACTGAAGAAGTAGTGTTGCGCCATCTGGTGGTGAATATTTTGTGTGTGCCATTGAGTTGCGTATAACACGATGGTCCATATCCAATATCATCACTGGCGGATCCAGCCAATGAACGAGAGGGCGCCTTATCTCCCATTTTTGGGCCGCGTTTTATATTAAAATATATATATATATATATATTTCTTTTCATATCTCCCAACTGTAATATATATAATTTTTTTTCTATTTGAACAGAGAAGACCGTAAGTTTTAATTTTTCGACAAAAGCTGATATGTTTCGGCTTAATTGTATTTTGTAATGAATTACTGTTAATTTCGTTTTCTTTTTATATTATCAATTCTACAATATGGGGGAGGGGGGGAGTTCCACGTGTTAATGTCTAAGTGTGTTATTTCAATCTGTATTCACGTTCATGTGTGTAAGCAAAAACCTGATGTTTGAATTTCGCGCCAAGCTACACGCGGGCTATCTGTCCCTAATTTAACAGTGAAAGACTAGAGGGCCTTCTAGTCATCAGGATTCGAACCTGCGAGTCAAGCGCCCTAACTACGTGGCCATGCCGAGCCGTAATGTAATGTTTGAAAGTAACTTGTCTATACCACACGCATGCGTACGTGTACTGTAGAATAGTTGTTAGAAGTTTTCCGCTATAATTTAGTGTGGTGCACATCAATATCAAGCTGTATAAATATAGCTGATAATCCTAGTTTTTAATGTTCTTGAGTTCAAGATTTTATCCATTAAAACTCTGAATAGCTCTTCCCAGGGTAAAGATAAAAATGTCCAGTGAAAATTCCTTGAATTACATAAGCTTCGGTGATGTTTCCTAAGTAACTTCAGTATTGCCTGGTTGCTAAGAGACGGGATCATTGGACCTTCCGTTATTGAAATACCGCTGTGTGAAAACATAAAATAACTGAAATATATTTATTTCTTCCTTCATTAATAAACATTAAGTAAATGTTACTGTCTATATCAAGAGGATAATGTCTGATTTCTCATCGTATGCTATCAAGTACTTGATGATATAGATTATTTTAAATGTGTAGCTTGTTTTTTTTTTCCTTTAATTAAACCAGACAGTTTGTTTTATCTTTTTCTTGCAGTCCCTAGTACTGTATCCCTCTCGCCAGAAGGCCACTACAAGATCTCACAGCCCCACCACTTAAAAGAGTATCCTGCTCCGCATAGCACTAATAGCGCCTCTCAACATAGTGGGGGTTCTCCCCACTCACTCACTCAGCACTCTTTCCCTGTACTACATCGCACTGTGTCTTCGGTCAGTCAAAGCAATCTCCATGTTACGAGTACGAGCCATTTGAATTCCCCACATTATGTGGGGCAACCCCCCTACCATCCACATCAAGAGCCACAGCATTCCCCGTTAGATATTCCCTCTTCATCCTCACCGACGTCCCCAACATCCTCTGGGCTTCATTCGTCCTCCAGACAGCCATCTTCCATCCCAACATCTGTGATTACAGCAGCTCACAGTAGCAGTAGCCTTGGAAATGATTCAGATCCGTCCTCTTATGTTCAAGATCTTTCTTTCCAGCCACGACCCAAGAAGAAAGGTAAGTTCTGTCAAACGTTCACTGTCCATATAAGGGCCATTATTTAACGAACAAATAAATAGATTATTGAATGAACAGTCTTATAAAACAAATGCACTGTTTTGTTTTAGAAAGACTTTTGTCGTGGACCAACTATTTAGGTTTTGATATTACACTGATTTCCATACAACTTTTGAAGTGCTACTCAGCTGCTTTCTATGTTTTCATGTCATTATTCACAGTAATGCCATACACGAGTTAACATGTTTTCAAATTTAAAAAATCTAACAGATAACGTTAGTAATGAACAGCGCCATCGCCTGTCAAAGCTCAACGTTTTTGTCAAAAATAAAGAAAGAAAAAAAGAGAGAAAAACAAATGCAGAAGGTAATTAGAAAGTTTGCCCCCAGTTCAGAGGGGTATAGTTGTTCAGACATGAAAGTCTCTGGCGAATCCAGGGTGCGCCCTCAAATATTTAAATTTTTAAAAATATAAAACGTGGCTCAAAAATGGGGGATAAGGCGCCCTCTCAGCTGTCGCCCACTCATATTCATTGGCTGGATCCGCCAGTGATGATATTGGATATGGACCATCGTGTTATACGAAACTCAATGGCACACACAAAATATTCACCACAAGGTGGCGCAACACTACTTCTTCAGTACTGTTTTTTATTTGGTAGTAGGTAGGTTTTCATTAAGGCTGTATATGCAAGAAATGCAAACAGGATCTACAGGTTCTGCTTTTAAAAGAACCGAGTATGCACCCAGCGCCACCTGACGGTGACTTTTGTATCATTGTCTAAAGAATGCTATGATGGTCTTACACTGAATTTCAACTTAATCTGTGTCCGAACTACACACCGAGTGCAAGATTTTATAACTACCCTACAGTCAAAATTAATAATAAACTTTATTTACAACTGTTATCGTTTCTTTCTTTATTTTTTTCAGCATTTGAAAGAAAATACAGAATCTGACTTGAGTTCGTTTTATTTTTTATTTCTTAAATAAATCCTCAATTGGGTTATTTGACGTCATTAATACAAAAATAAAATTAATTGGAAATTACCTCCCACTTAGGGGCTTAGTTTTTCTGTGCTGTGGGAGGTCTCAGTATAACTACATACGAACGAAGGTATTTCATTCATTAAAAAAAACTTAATATAGCTAGGCTTGCCTCTTAAATAAATACTTTACAATAGATACTGTTTAAAGTGAATTGGTAATTATATAATTATTTATAAAAACATAAACGCTTCTTGTACTAAATTATCATAAGATTTTAGATTACACTATTTACTATTTCTATAATTTATTTACTTTAGGCTTAGTTATATTTTTTTCTCTATTAATTGTTATTTACCATAATTATTTATGTAATTACCTGCAATTATTTATCCACCTCTTGTTTTTAATTGAAATCAATAATATACTTTTTATACTGAATTAATTTGTTATAATTGGTGTTTATGTTAGTGTGGATGATATAGAGCACTGCGCCATCTAGTGGTATAAACAATAGTTTCTAGAATCATTTTGAACAACTTTTATTGGTGGAATTTTTAACACTATTATTATTTTCAGGTCGAAAGCCGAAGAACCCGGATGGTAGTACTTCATCCCCTATTAAAAGGAAAAGTAGAGAAGGTAACATTGGCCTACTGTACTGAATGATTTGTTCCTCCCTCCCTGGTTTACATTATAGTTTTTTATCGCAAATCTTTAACAGATGAACATGTTTATTTGCCCCTCTTTATTCGAAGACTAGCCCTCGAGTCGTGTAATAAGTGATGTTGTTGTTTTTATTCTACTTGGCTTCTCCAAATGTGGCTATTAGTTGGGCCCCAGTGGCACACCGGTA
>NW_013673967.1:11257-18378 GCF_000517525.1 Limulus polyphemus
AAAAAGTTACACGTAGCCTTAGTAGGTACATTCTTACACATTCTCGCTCTCTCTACACACATACACACGTACAGTTGTCATTCAGCTTTTCAGGAGCATCTCTAGGCACTGGCACACGGGACACTTGCCCCGATTCTATTTAATAGTGCCCCGAAACCCCAATTGATGTCTTGAAAAATCAGAATAGAAAAACCATGATCGATATCATACCGAAACGCCTATGGGCCCGAGCCCCGAATATTTTAATTACCATAACGACGCGTCTGGTTAGTATGTTGTTTGTTTCAGAGTAATAGTTAGAAATTAAACTACGTTCTAAATGAAACAAATGTTTAGTCACTTCTGACCCACTCCGTATGTATATATATACACGTAAAGTTGAACTTGGATATAACTTATGATTAATTTGTTTATATTTAAGCACAAAGCTATACAATTGGCTATCTGCGGAGTTCGCGCCGCGGAGGACACTTAGATATGCTAATCTTGAGTACGTCGAAGTTTGCCAGTATCTCGAATACATGGTTAACGTGAGAAACAATACAATTATTTACAGTTATTATATCCAATACTCTACGTTTATTAAGAATCGAAACTAAGGTTAAAGGTTAAAGTCCTATTTTGAATATCTCGAATAACTTCTCAGAGACCCTGACATACCATGTTTGACTGTATATATATATATACCAGGCGATACAAAAGTCTCCTCTCTATGGAATACATTAAATTTTCAGCACCAGAACGTGTTGGACGCTTTTCCAGCCCGAGTATTGTGCTTATGGACCGTTCTCGTACGCTTATAGGTTAATCCGAAACAGGTGAACATTAAGATTAACTGATATACTTTTCTGGGATATTGTGTAAGTATCCAAAGCAACCTGCTTGTTTCTGCTATGGATATTTACTATTCTATTAAGGTACTTGCCCCCCAGTGGCGCAGCGGTACGTCTGCGGACTTCAACGCTAGAAACTGGGTTTCGATACCCGTGGTGGGCAGAGCACAGATAGCCCATTGTGCTTAATTCCAAAGAAAGAAACTAACAAACTTAAAGTACTTTCATCACTATTTGACTTTTTTTATTGATTAAAACGAATGCTCTTGTATTAAGACTAACGTGTTGTAGAAAATCATATCTTTTATTTGTGTTTAAGGAAGAGAATGTATTATTTGCTTTTTTTAATTATAGGCTTGCATTTGAAACCGTAAGATAACGACATATTATTACTGATTATATAGGTTCAACGACATATTATTTATAGATATATAGGTTCGATGACATAACTATTTTTATTATATTGGTTCGATGACATCATTTTTTTATTATATAGGTTCGACGACATAACCTTTATTTTTATTATATAGGTTCAACGACATATTATTTATAAGTATATAGGTTCGATGACATCATTTTTTATTATATAGGTTTAATGACATATTATTTCTGAATGCACAGGTTCGACGACATATTATCTGAATGTATAGGTTCGACGACATAACCTTTATTTTTATTATATACGTTCAACGACATATTATTTATAAATTGATAGGTTCGATGACATAACTATTTTTATTACATAAGTTCAACGACATATTATTTATAAATTGATAGCTTCGATGACATAACTATTTTTATTATATAGGTTCAACGACATAACCCTTATTTTTATTATATAGGTTCAACGACATATTATTTATAAATTGATAGGTTCGATGACATAACTATTTTTATTACATAAGTTCAACGACATATTATTTATAAATTGATAGGTTCGATGACATAACTATTTTTATTATATAGGTTCAACGACATATTATTTATAAATTGATTGGTTCGATGACATAACTATTTTTATTACATAAGTTCAACGACATATTATTTATAAATATATAGGTTCGATGACATAACTGTTTTTATTATATAGGTTCAACGACATATTATTTATAAATTGATAGGTTCGATGACATAACTGTTTTTATTATATAGGTTCAACGACATATTTATGGGAATTTCTGCTTAAACTGCTGCAAGACAAAGAATACTGTCCGCGCTACATAAAATGGACGAACAGAGAAAAGGGCATCTTTAAACTGGTCGACTCGAAGGCCGTTTCTAATCTGTGGGGTATACATAAAAACAAACCAGACATGAATTATGAAACAATGGGACGAGCTCTCAGGTAAGAATTATGAACCCTCCTATTATAATTATAATTAACAACTTCAGTACAGGATCATTTGAACATTCAGAGTAAAGTGTATAATGCATTTAAAAACTGAGTTTATTGTTAAACTTATTAAAAGTGTCAAACTTCCTGCATGTATGATAACATTGAATCTTAACTGAATACAATATATACCACCTTTTTTGTATTACCCCCCTCCATTACGAGAACCACAAAATCACAAAACGAAAAGTATTACAAGCCGCTGCTCTACGCCGACAGGAAAAGAAGTGACATCCGACAATAATAAAATGGGGTGATTGGTTTCCCCAAACAATGTAAAATCCAACAGTAATAAAATGAGTTGATTGGTTTCTCCAAACAATGTAAAATCCAATAACAATAAAACGATTGAACTTACATC
Source organism: Limulus polyphemus (assembly GCF_000517525.1). Lineage (NCBI taxonomy): Eukaryota > Metazoa > Arthropoda > Merostomata > Xiphosura > Limulidae > Limulus > Limulus polyphemus. The sequence goes on from NW_013673967.1 coordinate 13,845, forward strand.
TAATTAAAATAATAAAACTTTAAAAACATGTAAATAAACAGTTTCACATAACCTTATAGCCCACTTATGCTCACCATAATGATATCTACTCTCGTGTTAGTCACGTATTCCAGCCTTGTTAACCCAATCTCCCGATCTCCCGCAGTTAAATTGTCACACGTCTGTTTGAAATTATAACATAAAAAATTTTTCTACCAAACTTAACTTATTCAAACATTTTAAAACGTTTTTTTTTGTTTTAATTTTTCGCACATCTTAAATATTTTAGGGTTTGTTGAATGTGTACGTGAGACAGGAAAGACTATATATCTATCGTATGTTAGATAAAAAAAAAAGTAAGTTAAAAAATGTGTCTGAATGAAAATATGTATATATTATACCAATAATAACAATCCTTATAGAACTCAATATATTAGCAATTCATAATACATTATCGAGTATCTGAACATTCATGTTTGTAATGTAAAACACAATACTTTCAGGTACTACTACCAGAGAGGGATCCTGGCGAAGGTAGATGGCCAGAGGCTGGTGTATCAGTTTGTTGAGGTACCGAAAAACATAGTGGAAGTAGATTGTTCAGGAGTTTAATGGAACCAATAGTTTATAACGATAAAATATTCTAATTTTTGGTAAGCCAATGTCCAAAATGTCGTCGTAACAACATGAAATGGATTGTTCAGGAGTTTAATGGAACCAATAGTTTATAACGATAAAATGTTCTAATTTTTGGTAAGCCAATGTCCAAAATGTCGTCGTAACAACAAGAAATAGATTGTTCAGGAGTCTAAAGCAAACAACGATTGAAGAAGCTGAAATGTGTTAGCTTTTGGTGGACGAGTTTACAAAATGTTATAACAACAAAAATAGATTGTTCAGGAGCTTAAAGCAAACAACAATTGAACAAGGGGAAAACATGCTGGTGTGTGTGAGTGTGAAAATGTCAGCCAGGCAACGAAAACAATTTAAAGTATTTGGAAAAGGACAGATTTTGCCTTGATATTTTTAGTTGTGTTTTAATGTTAAATAACAGTCACAATACTTTTCATTTTTGGACTGCATCAACGATGCTGTATTTTATATATATATATATATCAGGATACTTACTCTCCGTTGTTACTTCACAACTATTCCAAACAAATTTATTTATTTTTGTGATGACCGCAGTCGTACCTTTTAAGTAAATTATGACGTCATCATTTACTTAATGATGACGTCATCATATAAGAAGGTTATGTGCTTTTAATTCGCGACTAATTGTAAGAGACATTTTTGTGTACGAAATGTCAGATTTGATATAATTGTAGTCGTTTAAAAATATTTTGTTGTTTGGGAATAATATACTTTTTTTTTCTTCTTTTTGTTGCGTCACAGAGTCCACTGCCGTCAATTCTAGCACTAGTGTCCTCTAGTGGTAGAATATTTAATAATTTCGTAAGCGAGTTGTACAGATATATTCAGGGCAGCATTTTAAGTGGACCAAAAATATTATGTTTTCCACAAATTCATGTGTCCATCTAGATACACGATAATCTACAAAAAAAAAAACATTTCAAATTATTGTTCTCTTTTGACGAACTTATAATAATTTTACGAAACATAAATAATATTATTATTTTCAGTACACCTAACTTTTAAAGTTTTAAAACTTATCTATTACGTTTTATTTTTTCTTTCTTTGGTTTTAATTGTGTCTGTGAAAAAATATGACTAAACACAATATTTTAGTCGAATTTAATATCATTAGGAGACTTGCCGCTAGATGTCAGGCTTCTTTTAGTATTTTACAATGTTACGACAGTCAATTGTGCCTTCGTATTTAACCAGCTGTTTAGTTTGTCAGTAATAAATTTTCAGCATTCTTAAAATGATTTCAAAGTTTTCAAAAGAACAGTTGATTTCAAGCTCTTTTTTTTTCTTCCAAAGTCTTCTATTTGTGCCCTCTTCGTTTTCTCTGCCAGCAGAGTTGTTTTGTAAATAACAAAATCAAATACATTTATATATATCTCTGTGTGAGTGTGGATACGTTATATAGACAGGGAGTTAATATTGTTCAGAACCAGAAGATAATAATAATAACCAGAACTTAGTACTTAATATCAACCCAAAGAAAGCTATCAGTTTCGTAAAAAAAAAACGACAAAGGAAAATGTTATCCTAACTTAACTTTACATCAAAATATTTTGTTCCATTTTTATTATCGAGCTCAAAATTATACTACCGAAATATGAGAAACAAATATACGAGCTCGTGGTTCTTTTATGTACTTTGAACCAAAAGTCATTCTGTAATTTAATAATTCACCCGTCATTTTTTAACTGTGATACTTAGTTGATCAGTTTAATTTCTACCCAGTGGATGAAGTTGAAACAAGCAAAGTTCTTTTAATTCTTTACTATATTACCACTTTCTAATGTATATAGTTGGGTGTTTGAAACAATTAAAACCAGTTTTTACATCGAAAACTATTTTTGCATTTGTTGAATTGAAAACAGTTTAAAAGGAGGACTAGACAGGTCAATGACCAAAGGTCAGTATCGTAGTTGCTATTCAAGTAGTATCTTTTGAGATACATAGAAATAGCGGGATTTTTTTATACCAATTTCAGGACAATAGAGTCGACAGAAACTAAATAGCTGACCGAAAGGGTGTGTTTCCTGTATAAAAATATTTTGCATATATAAAGAGTAATTTTAACATGTCTGACCACTCTAACTATACGTGAATTTAATATAGATTGTGATTCTATTTGAATATTTAGACTTTTTAGAGACTTATTTATAAAAAAGAGGGGGCATACACGACTTGAAAAACCCGGAATATTTCCACTGTTTTGTTTCTTGATTTTTAATCTTAACCCGAAGAATGTTTCTTTTTTTTTGTGAGGAACTTTATTGTAGGAAAGTCTGTTGGCTTGATAGATGTATGAATGACATATCAGGTATTTCGTTCTAATTCATGTTTTATAACCATTTTTGCGAAGGGTATATCGGAGCTTTCGTTCTGAGTAATGGTTTGTAACCTTTGTTGTGAAGGATATATCAGAGATTTGGTTTTGAGTTATGATTTGTAACTGATTAATATAGATAATTTCTGTGTATTTCATTGATCTAAAAGAACCTCAATCTCTCCATAACAGGGAAGGAGAGAAAGAAAAAAAACAGTTGTGATACATTACTAATTATTGTATCTGTGATCCAGTCCGAAAGGAGGCGCTTTAAAGTTTCTTTCTATATATATATAATCTTCTTTCAGTAAATTTACGACTTACAGATTGTGTTCAATAAAGTTTCCTGGGCATTGACAGAAACTTTTAGTGACTGGTCCACAGTTTTCACCTTCTACCTGTTTGTGCTGGGTTAATTTGATTATAATATGTGTATAATAAGAATAAATAATTACATAATTGATTGTTTTTTGTTGTATTGGTAAAAATGACAACCAAATCTTGAAATGATTAAACTGAAGACAAGTACAAACTCAATCACACGAACATTTACAAGTTTACATCACAATCAAAGTAGTTCTAAATTTACACTGTTCTTGGATATTCCTACTGTTTTTCTGTAACCTTAGCTACCTAATGCTTTTACAATTAAAATGTTAAGCCTAACTATTTAGGCTTAATTTTAATGTCCGATATCGTTTACTCACATTTTAAAGAAATTAATTTATAGATGTCCTATGAGGGAGATATTAGATTTAAAAATGGTGAGTGAGGATATTAAAAAATCAGATAATGTTATTAATAATTAATTTTGTAAACTTGTTATTGAAAAAATGAAATTACACAAATAGTTACAAATAGTACAAATAGGAAAACGACATTAAAGCTTTAAAACAACAAAACAGCTTAAATTAAGCAGTACGCTAACTAAGATATAGTTAAGTAAAAGATACGACATGTTAAACTCTAAATATGTGTTGTTCTAAACGCTTATAATTATTTTGTACTGTTGTACACTGTTTATAGAAGTACTTTATACATATTGTGCTGCCATCTACTGAGAAGGCCAACAAACATATCCAAATACTAAACACTTCTAAAAGCTAGACTCCGTCATTCGCTCAGCAGAAGGTCTGAAGTCTAAAATCCGGGTTTTAATACCCATGGTGAGCATGACTTTGTAACGTTAACTATCATCGGTTTACATTAATATTTCATCACTTAGGCCTAGCTTTAATTGTAGTTTTCCTAAATGTCTAAAACCATCATTGTCTCTTGATTCTAGTATACGTAGTAAGGGAAGGTTAATTAAATCAACGGAAATTCGGGTGTTCTATTACCATTATTTATTTCTGATTTAGGGCCGAGCGTGGCTTAGTAGTTAGCGTGCCCGAACTGTGAATCCGTTGTAACATTACAGGACGGCATTACCACTTAATCCCTGAAAATGTTTTTTCACATTACAGTACGGCATGACCAGGTGGTTAGGGCGCTGTGGGGGCGTTATAACGTTACAATCAATCCCACTAGTCGTTGGTAAAAGAGTGGGTGGTGATGACTAGTTGCCTTCCCTCTAGTCATACACTG
>NW_013673967.1:18388-20032 GCF_000517525.1 Limulus polyphemus
CCCTCGTGTAGCTTTGTGCGAAATTCAAAAACAAACAAACAGTACGCCATTACCGCTTAACACATGAAAAATGTGTTGTAACTTTATAATACGGCATTACGTACATTATTTGTGGGTCCAAGACTTTTGATTACAGGGTCCTTAATAACATATAGTCAACCACAAAAAAAAATCTAAACAAAAATATCATCTGTCTTGAAATTTATTTGAATAATTACTGCTATATAATTTCATCCAATTCTTTTGGTCAGTTCCTTACAATGAATGACCTCACTGGTATGGAAAAACCAATCGTTCTACTGAGGGAGTAATAAAGCGCACCGATATCATTTGAAATTAGGCTTAAGACAAATGTTGAACTGATTTAACTCTTTTTCCTATAACTTTCCACTGTAAGCTTATTGCTTAGAAATTTGTTTCAGAATACTTTCCTCGTTTCTGTTCTTATTTTGAATTTATCTCGTACAGGCGAGATAACGGTTAAGAGTAAGTTTACTTTCAAAAAGTTTTTGAAGCATTTAATAATGATGTTAGGTAATATCTAATATATATATAACGAAAGTACTTCAAACTTTACCAAATGGACCTGTTAATACCTAAATATTTTTGTTGTCGTTGTTGTTTTTAAGTTTGCAATGTGCTAAAGAAACTGTAAATAATAAGCTTGTTTTTGGACGCCATCTATTGTCTGTAATTTGTACTACAGTCGGTCTCTCTTTGATATAAATTAGATGCGATTATTGTTTATAGCTCTTTGTTACCAGATTGTGTATGTTATAGATTAGATAATTAATTTTCAAGAAATTTAATGACTTTTCTCACTTTTCTGATTACGTATGGTATTAAATCGATCATGACTGATGTGTAGCGAGCAACTTGCTTACCAAGATATATATATATATATATGGTTATACTTGATAGTAAATTGAAATCACGCCATCTGGTATTGATATGGAAAAACTTTTCGTTTCTCAGCAGGAACATCACATATATATTCAGAATTATCAGCTGTTACTTTTAGCCATTGCAAACATGGTGTCAATAAGATCGCGTGTGTGTCTCGTGACACTTTTTATTGTCATTGAAAAAAGGTGTTAAAAGGTATACCCTCCCCACCAAGAAAAAAAAAGAAAGTTGGGACATACCTTATGAACAGTGAACTGTGATGTATTTAATGCATGAACAACTTTTTGTAGAGCTACGAGGTAAAGAGTTGTGTGTTCAAGACGACAACGTGTTGCCGAGTTCAAGACACAGTTCTATTTTACTGGTGGCTACACGACGGCAACAAACTCTTTATTTGCCAATCGTATTTAATAGAAGTGTCACGTGGTAAAGAAATAGCGACGTGGACTCGCACGTTTCAGAAGTAAGATTACTTTGTGGTCTTTAATGTCCAAGTAATAAGGCAATACAAAATATTATGGTACAACTTTTTAGTCAAAAGTTCATGTTCTGGTGTCTCTACAATTTCACACTTCATTTGTTTGTTTTTGAATTTCGCGCAAAACTACACGAGGGCTATCTGCGCTAGCCGTCCCTAATTTAGCAGTGTAAGGCTAGAGGGAAGCAGCTAGTTGTCGCCATACACCGCCAATTCTTGGGCTACTCTTTTACCAACGAATAGTGGGATTGACAGTCACA
>NW_013673967.1:21106-25384 GCF_000517525.1 Limulus polyphemus
TCCAAACCAACACCCCGGGGTGCCTAGATACCTCTTCTAAGTTTTGCAACAGTATCCGGTCATGTGACCTCTTTGTCAATACTGTATATATATATCCGTGTCTGTGTAAATTACTTGTACCTGATGATGACAAAACCTTGTCAAAACGTTGTATATTTGCTGTTATGTTAAACTTATATTAAAGTTTTCTTCATTACCCATTCAAGCCGTCTCCAGCCATTATTAGTAATGATAGATATAATATTGTAGGGGCGTTGTACATATTAAATCTATTTATTATATATGGTAGTTAACATTTAAGAAAATAGATAATAATATGGTAAGATTATCAGCCTACTTATGGAAACCAATTTTATTTATGACCTTTGACTTCACTGCAATGTAGCCGTTAATTACTGTAGTTGAAACGTCTCTGACCCAACCATCAAATCAGAAGTAAGTAACCGCAGGCACCTGTAGTTTTGTAATCCCTCAGCTCTTTAAGTGGTAAGTCTTCAGATTTACAACACTAAAATCCGGGGTTCGATTCCCCGCGGTGAACACAGCAGATAGCCCAATGTGGCTTTGTCATAAAACAAAACAACAACTTTTAGTATGTAGGATTTGAAGTGAATGTCAGATATGTCTGGTAATAGCTTTACATTAGGGCTTCATTTGCTATTATGAATGGTGTACAGGTGAGTTTTATTAATTAACAACAGTTGTTGCAGGTATCTGACCTTTGATTCACCATCTATCGTGTAAAAATTACAATTCTTTGCCGGCGTCCTTAAACATTTGTTAAGTTTTTATCCGCCATATTGGAAGATCACTTATCAATCCAAGATGGCGCCTCATCGTAATTACAAAGACGCTTACGACATCAGTGAGAAGCCTTTATATCTTTGTAGTTTTAGACCAATTTTGGTTATGTTTTTAAATATGTGAGAAACGAACCCCTTTTTTTTATACAGGTATATGATTCATCAAAAGTGTTTCCCATTTTTAATTTAAATATCCTATTACGTATCGCAACTAATTTTGCTTGTAATGGGTAGACGATACTTAATTTGGTTGGCATGTGACGTTTGTGTGTAGCCGATCAGGTACAAGCAGACGTTCTGTCTTTAATGGCGAGTGTTCCATCACAGGCGATTTAATTCTTCAGTCACGTGCTTTGACTACTGTTTCCAACCAGCGACGCTCAGATCACGAGAGTAACGCTAGAAACCGAGTTTCGATCACCGTGGTGTATGCACAGTGCGGTGTAACTTTGCTCTTGACTACAAACAAACATTTATAAATTTGGATTTTTAGGGTAAGCGTCAGTAACACAATATTATCTAATTATGCATTGCGTTGCCCAGGTAACGGACGCTTCTTGCAGATGATCATAGAGGAAAGCACGTTCAAGACACGCACACGTTCAGTTCTGCTGGAAATGTGAAACAGAAAGCCAATAATTATTTATCAAACAGTTTGTTTCTTTGGTCGTTAGGCCTGATCCCCCACCCCCTCCCCGAATGGGGGTTATTTATTATTCTATTTTAATGTACTGCCACAATATTTCAAAGGAAACCGGTTCTACTAACGTCCAACCTCTCCTTTTCTTTCTGAAACGTTTGAATCCCAGACACGTAATGAATTTCAGTGTTGTTTTACGACACATCCTAGTAACAGCGTTTCTCGAGCACGTTTTTTACGACAATTTGTATAAATAAGCAGGTCTTTGCTGACACCTTTATGAGAAACGGTAAAAACTCAGTTTAGCCAGAATTGAAATGTTTCTTAAAAAACACACAAAGAAACAAGTGTTTGAAAATAGGAACGATAAATCTACCACGCCACGAGGTGGGGTAGTACTTACTTCGGAAAAGAACGTATTAATAGTAATCAGCTAATATATAATTCTTCTCAGAAAGCTGTTTGTGTCTACCTAGAAAAGGGCGCCTTGCTTAAATTCAATGCGTTATTGAGAGTTTAGACTTTGTTTTCTGTGTTTCTTTATTTATTTAGTACATTACACACGTGTACATGCGGGATTAAATATAATAATACTAGCGAGTGCAAAGGACTTATTACTTGAATGCCAATTATCGATTATAAAGTTATTGTCACTAGATGGCACTAGATTCCAAGGTAAGACTCTGACTTTGTATACCACACAGTGTACATTATTTCCCTATTTTTATATCAAATTATGTTAGACAGTTAATACTTCAAAAGTAATATTATTAGAAAAAGTTTCCAAAATTTCCCACCAGATGGCATTAGAGCAATAATGCAAACGTCTTTAGTGCAGACCAAATACAAATTATAGTAGCTGTCTCTTTGTTGAGCTTTCGGTTTTACGTTTATTTGCATCCTAATTTTTGACGTATATGAGTGTTTTTCGTTATGGTTGTGAGATTGACGTCACTTGTAATTTATTCATATTTTAATTTGTTTTCTCCCCCGGTAAATTACTAAAAGTAAGCAAGTTTCTATTCATTTTGTAGTTTCATAAACAAAACTCCGACGCGAAAAATTACCTCCATGTTAAAAGTTCAATATTTCTTTCACACAATCAATCACCAGACATGCTCGCCCTTTCAGCCGTTAGGACTTTATAACGTTACGGTCAATCTCACTTTTCGTTGATAAAGAGCAGCCCAAGAGTTGGCGGTGGGTAATGTTGACTAGCTGCCTTTCCTCTAGTCTATCACTTCTAAATTAAGAACGACTAACTCGGATAGCCCTTGAGTAGCTTTACGCGAAATTCAACAAACAAATCTATTCGAAGTGATTTCTTAATAACTCTAGTTTCAGATGCGGTCACAAGGCGGCATATCGCGCACGTTTTTGCCCTCGGTGGGTAACATAAAGAAACTTAACCCAGTTTTAAAACTACCTCGAGGCTCATCTAAACATGCAATTGATTACTTTTACTTTCTGCTACGGATCCTCCAACTCCTCCAGGCAGTTTGGTGGAGTTCCATGTTTTGACCTTGTCCCTAGTGTCTGAGTCAACATCAAATGAGTGAAATCGCGATTAACCTCAATTCTACGTCCACGTTTTTCTTTTCTTCTCCTGAGCAAACAGACTCGTGAATACTTGCTTCAGTAAATTACGCAACTTTACATAACTCATCAATGTGTTTTACTATAAAGATTAGCTTTTCGGTTAATTCATTCATGTATTTTTTTTTTTCAAATTCTCAACATCAGGCAATATCACTTATTGATGCCCGGCTCACGTCGTTGATGAAACCTCTATATTTATATATTTATAAGTAATGAGAATTTCGTGAACAGTTGCTGTAAGTTGTCCTGTTGTGGCCTGGTTTCTTCTTGACCTCATTGAATATCTTTTTTTTGTCTTTGTAATTGCGTCGTCTTCTTAAATTGGCATGAATGACCAGAAAAATGGATTATTTTTATTCAAAGACTAAACTCAAATAATGTCTTATGAGACTTATCACCAACTTTTAGAAGAACACAAACTAAATAACACGTTAGAGACAACTTTCACCAGATAATGTTGTTTTTATGGTGTTCATTACGTCATGAACAGGCCTACTTAAATCTAATGGGTCACCTACTAACGTTGTTTTTATCATGTTCGTTACATCATCATCGGGCTGTCACCCACCAACAGTGTTTTTATCATCTTCATTACATCACAATCGGGCTGTCATCTACCAACATGGTTTTATCTTGATGTAATGAAGATGATAAAAACAATGTTGGTGGGTGACAGCCTGATCATGATGTAATGAACATGATAAAAACCATGTTGGTAGATGACAGCCCGATTGTGATGTAATGAAGATGATAAAAACAATGTTGGTGGGTGACAGCCTGATCATGATGTAATGAACATCCAATCGAGTTGTCATCTACCAACATGGTTTTTATCATGTTCATTACATCATGATCGGGCTGTTCTTCACCAGCATTGTTCTTATCATGTTCACTACGTCATGATAAGACCTGCTAGTTAAACATAAAAGCTTTGTTTATTTGAACAGTTACTTCAAACGTTAATGTAAGGCACTTTGAAATCTACTTAGCTAGCTAGATTTTCCCTAATTGTTCCTAAAGTCTAAGGAAAAGAAAACAATAGAAGTAACGGTGATATAATTTTCAACATTACGCGATAGATGAAGTGGATACAAATAAAGTGAACATGGACCAAATAACTTATTCTTCAGCACTGGGCGATTTGGAGGTGAAACTCCTTAAGCAATAAAACAGGATAAATCTTGTTTGTTTTGAAGTTATGCTGCACAAAGCTACACAATGGGATATCTGTGCTCT
>NW_013673967.1:25889-31480 GCF_000517525.1 Limulus polyphemus
CTATCTGTGCTCTGCCACCAGGGGTATCGAAACCTTGGTTTCTAGCGTTGTAAATCCGCAGACATACCGCTGTGTCAGTGGGGGGTGGGGGTGGGGCAGGACAAATCTAATCGGGTAATTTATGATATTTCGCATCTATATTCATTACGTATGTGTAAATCAATAGCTGAAAAGTTGCGTTATTCGTTAAACCATAAATTAATATCACGTTCTACGTTTTCCCAGAATGCAACGAAATAATTTGTTATTTCCGCATCTACTTCCGCAGGGGCTTTGTCCACTGCGGGGAATCGAAATTTAGATTTTAACATTGTAAGTCTGTAAAGTGATTGCTGACCCTCTGGGGGGGGACGACCAGTAGATGCTCGACTGAATGCACAAGATAGGTGAATTTTTAAAATGTTTCCAATAGCTTGTGGAGCGTAGAGATATGACGACACGTATTTTATTCAAAGGTTCACGTAGATCTTCAACATTAACTGACCACCTCGAAAATGACCCATTAACTGTATGTATATATCAAAAATTACTTGTAAAGATGACGTAATGATGTATGATTTGATTATGATAACAAATTGTGCGTATAAATTATTTTAACGATTATAAAGATGACGTAATGATGTATGATTTGATTATGATAACAAGTTGTGCGTGTAAAGTATTTTAACGATAGATCTGATGAAGGAATGTTAACAATAACGGAATAAAGGTAAATTCGATAATGATATGAAAATATCAATAAAAGATTGAAGTCTCTGTGATACATTTGAAGATGAATTCAAAACTAATGACGTAATAATAATAATAGCATATTTAACAATGACGCAACAGTTGAGAGTGACCATAAAAAGGCTGGTGTAACACTGAAAAAAGGAAACCAGTGGGAAATATTCCTTTTTTCTGGTTGGTTTATTTTAATTTTTCGCTTGAATTTCTCGGTATTAAGTAAATATATATATATTTCTACAGATCGTTTCTTATTTTCATCGCTGTGCGTTAAAAGAAGTTTTAATTTTGTTATTGTATCTGTTTTGAACGGTGTGAAAGTCAACATATTATGCAGCCATTTTTTTCAACCAGATGGTTTGTTTTAGCTTTTATCATTCTGTCTTGTCTTCAAATTAATCGGGCTGTTTCTCTAATCGCGTACAAGAAATATAAACGTGTACTTTTATCCGTACAAACCTGAAGAGTTCACTCACGTTTTTGTACTTCGTGCAGAATGAAGAGGGCGCAATCAGTCTTTAATCGGAGACTTGTGTCATATCAACTCCATTAAGACCACTAGATCGGATTAGGTCAGCACACTCCGTATTTGTTTGTTTGTTTGTAGTTAAGCACAAAGCTACACAATGGGCTATCTGTGTTTTGCTCACCAAGGGTATCGAAACCCGGTTTGTAGCATTGTAAGTCCGCAGACATACCGCTGTGCTACTGGGGAGCAGCAAACTCCAAAAGATTTGTTTTCGTTAAAGCTTAAAGCTGCACAATGGGCTATCTACGCTATGTCCACCGCAGGGGTCGAATCCCTAAATGTAGCGCTATAAGTACACATACACCCCCTATCCTTCCCTTGAACTACCGGGGGGGGGCAATTCAAAACAGAAAGAAACGGAAAGTTCCAAAAAGTCTGCAAATCTATTTGACAATTTGAAACACTAGCCAGTGATCAAACTTTTACTTCATTATAACCTTTGCCTCCTTATCTACCTTATATCCAGAACAACGACAAAGGTTATCGATTCTATACAAGTTCATATCCTGTTATCACATTGATTAAGGTCATATCCTGTTATCACATTGATTACATGTTTTTTTTAAGAGTTTCCTGGCGTTATTTTGCTTTTCACTACTCTATAGATTGGTTTTATTTGATTCACTTTTCCAATTACAACACATATTTAATTGTGTATTTGCCAGGTGGTTAGGGCGCTCGACTCGTAATCTGAGGGTCGCGGGTTCGAATCCCCGTCCCACCAAACCTGATCGCCCTTTCAGCCGTGGGGGCGTTATAATATGGCGGACAATCCCACTATTCGTTGGTAAAAGAGTAGCCCAAGAGTTGGCGGTGTGTGGTGATGACTAGCTGCCTTCCCTCTAGTCTTACAATGCTAAATTAGGGACGGCGAGCGCTGATAGCCCTCGTGTAGCTTTATGCGAAATTCAAAAACAAACAAACAAGAGAGAGTTTCAAAATCTGTTCACCTTTGAAAAAGTTGTTTTACAGGAGCGCGAGAACAGTATTAGCGTGTGATTTGGGAAGGGAATATTATTGTGAATATATCGTAGTGTTTGTTCATCTGCTTTACTTTATGATCCTCAGCATTTGAGTGCTTTGGGCATTTGTGTTCCAACTGTAATTCAACTGACATCCACTAGGCGTCGCTTAGGTAGTGTATTCAACAATACATGTATTATTGAGTGCTACTCTGTTTGAAATTGGGTTTCAGACGATGTTTCGGTCTTCGATTAAAATCTGGTTAAAAGTCTTAGCAAGGAAGTCGAAACGTTATATAATAAACTTGTATTAAGTCGTAAAACTTACACTTCACAACGTATACAATATCACCGGTATCTCCGAATCATGTGGAGCCACTAACTCCACCAAAGAGCAATAGTGATTTTTCTGGGTTGTTTGTTTAGAAAATTTGAACAAAGATACATTAGGGCTATCTGCGCTACTCTTCCCTAATTTTGATCCGATAGACTAGAGGAAAGGCAGCTACTCAACGCCTCCCTCCGCCAACTCTCAAGGTATACGCTTGTCTGACTAATAGTGGGATTTGATCGTCACACTTATAGTGGACCCACGGCTCCAGAGTACGGAGTGCATTTTTGTGCCAACGGGATCAGGACCATGAATTCTCAAATTCACAGTCCCGGCACGCTAATAACTAGATCACGACCGGAGCTAGTCTTTTCTGTAAACGCCTAAAAAAAAAAAAAACCACTCTCAACTTCAAATCATTATAATTTAGAAAAACAAAACAGTGGTAAGAAATACTTGGGAAAGGTTATTTGTATGTACGACCCTCGCCCACCCCCAGAAAACAAAACAAAAAAACGTGAAAGACAACCGATTTCTTCTTAGTTTCAGCTCATTTCAATTTCTTCTAAGTGAGTTATTTACTGAAACTGATTATTATGTCACGGCGGCCCAGATTTTCGAAAACTAAACTGTTTCAAGGTATTGTCCTCTCCTCTGTAATCGGTTATGCAACTGCTGAATTATGCCAAGAACGTACCAATTTATTACGTCTTCTGGCCTTCACTCCCTTCAGTCACTGACCGCGTCACCCAGATCTAAAAGTAGCTCGAGGACTCCAGTAACCCAAGGTCGGTTACCGGTGGCAATTTTAACGATTATTTATATTTACAGCAGAGAAAGTGTTGGCCTGACAACAAGGTCGAATCGCGTAATGGTACTTAATTGTGTTTAAGCGCAATACTAAGCAATGGGCTATCTGCGCTGTGCCCGCCACAGGTATCGAGCCTCGATTTTTCTTAGCATTATAAACCTTTAAGTTTTACCGCCGAACCATCAGGGGGGGGGGGGAATTATTAATTATTTCCCAGTTTTTTTCAAATTAAAATGTTTACACGTAAATACAGCAGAAGGTCACTTTGGGGGCTATTGTATGGATATTTTATTTAGTTTGGTCATTGCACGTGCTGATGCTATTTCACTTGGTTTAATGTTACTCTTTCTTAACTTTGTCAAATATATTTACTTTTTATCAAAAAGTAAAACAAAAAACAAATCTGCCGAATAAATAAACCGATTTGTCTGTTTGTTCTGTTTTATTCCGAACTGAATGAAGCTTACTGGAGTTTTTTTAATAAAACCTGCAGAATACGGTAATTCAGCTATATAAAAATTTATTACATGGTATTAATGTGTATTATAGATCGTACAGTAACATCATTATAACCCGTGAAACTGGTACTTAGCGTGTATTATAGGTGTTAAACAGTATTCACGAAGCATTATTGTAACCCGTGAAACTGGTACTTAACGTGTATTATAGGTGTCAAACAATATTCACGAAGCATCATTCTAACCCGTGAAACTGGTACTTAACGTGTATTATAGGTGTTAAACAGTATTCACGAAGCATCATTGTAACCCGTGAAACTGGTACTTAACGTGTATTATAGGTGTTAAACAGTATTCACGAAGCATCATTCTAACCCGTGAAACTGGTACTTAACGTGTATTATGGGTGTTAAACAGTATTCACGAAGCATCATTCTAACCCGTGAAACTGGTACTTAACGTGTATTAAAGGTGTCAAACAGTATTCACGAAGCATCATTGTAACCCGTGAAACTGGTACTTAACGTGTATTAAAGGTGTCAAACAGTATTCACGAAGCATCATTGTAACCCGTGAAACTGGTACTTAACGTGTATTATAGGTGTCAAACAGTATTCACGAATCATCATTGTAACCCGTGAAACTGGTACTTGTATTACAGGTCATACAGTATTCATGAAGTAACATGTAAACTCACAAAACTAGTACTTAAAGCGTATAAATATACACAAATACATATAAAAGTCTCCTTCGTTTTATATTTAACGTAATGCAGAAAGCGTTATAAAACATTTCAAAACTCATCCACAGGTGTGGAGGTTTCGCTATGTTACTTTACTGTAAAAACACGTGCTTTTTGTACGGAACATCGACACTCTCACCTGCCCTCTTTAGTCCAACACTGGAACTAAAGTTTACCGAGAAACAAGTTTCGACACTCTCACCTGCCCTCTTTAGTCCAACACTGGAACTAAAGTTTACCGAAAAACAAGTTTCGACACTCTCACCTATCCTCTTGAGTCCATCACTGGAACTAAAGTTTACAGTAAAACAAGTTCCTACTTGATAACGAAAAACCCACTTTTTAGAAAATGAAAGTTCTGAAAAGGTTTGACTGGATGATGAAAAAACTTTATTATAAATTTTATCACCATTGCAACTCAAAAAAAAACACAGTATATTCATACAAAACACTGTAATTTTAAACAAAGGACCTAACATGAATAAACGTAAAATACAAGAAGTTATCTTAACTGAAGAAAACAGCCCCACCCTGAATCAACGCCCCGGGGCACCAAGAAACTTATACTAGATTGTGAACCAATATCCTGTCATGTGACCTCTTTATTCTATACTGTAAATATCTGCTCATATATCTCTGTAAACTACTTGAACATAAGGATGACGAAATCTTGTCGAAACGTCGTATCCCTGAAAGGGTTTTTCATTATGTTCAGTGAATCTGGTTTCCAATTTTCTACCCGTTTCTCCGATGTAAAATTCTGGACAGCTATTGCATGTTATTTTATAAATGAATTGTATGATTCTATGTAATCTTTATTTAATAATGACTTTAGTTTAGTGCCGGGTTTTGAGTGAATTTGACTTCAACAGGAATTTTATGTTTGATGGTAAGTTTTCTCCAAGTGTTGATTATTTTTGAGCTGATGTCGGGGATAAATGGTAAACTGCAGTGTAATGTTTTGTTGTTGTTTGGTGTCAAAAATTGGAAACCAGATTCACTAAACATAATAATAAAAAAAAAACTCTCATG
>NW_013673968.1:0-3613 GCF_000517525.1 Limulus polyphemus
TATGATCCTTTTTATTATAAGATAACATTCTATTAATCCAATCTTGTGGGTATTTACTACTTTATGACATAAAAATAGAAACCTCCAGTATTTAAATATGATCCTTTTAATTATAAGATAACATTCTATTAATCCAATCTTGTGGGTATTTACTACTTTATGACATAAAAATAGAAACCTCCAGTATTTAAATATGATCCTTTTAATTATAAGATAACATTCTATTAATCCAATCTTGTGGGTATTTACTACTTTATGTCATAAAAATAGAAACCTCCATTTTATAATTAAAAGGATCATATTTAAATACTACCATTAAATCAATCCAATTTTGTGGGTATTTACTACTTTATGTCATAAAAATAGAAACCTTCAGTATTTAAATATGATTCTTGTCATTATAAAATAACATTCTATTAATCCAATCTTGTGGGTATTTACTACTTTATGTCATAAAAATAGAAACCTTCAGTATTTAAATATGATTCTTGTCATTATAAAATAACATTCTATTAATCCAATCTTGTGGGTATTTACTACTTTATGTCATAAAAATAGAAACCTCCAGTATTTAAATATGAAGTTTTTTTTTTTGCTTGCTGGTTAACTAATTATTATTACATGAATACCAAAATGAGAACAATTTATTTTATCAACCCCCGGTGATCTACTCTTAATATCTTATTTAATTTTGAACAAATACTTTACCACAAATAACGGCAAGATGTAAGAGGTTAAGTTTGTGAGCACCAACTTCTTATACTTTCAGATAAAATACGTGAGAAAAGAAAGTATATTGAATTTTATAGACATTATTTAATGTCCTACAAATACTTTTAAAACCTCAACAAGTCTTAAATTTTCTTGTCTGAACCTCAGTTTCATCTGTTTTCCTAGAAACTAGTTACTGTGTCATTGTTGCTATATTTTTGTCTTGGCCTGAACTGTTTTAAATACTTTTTAACAAAGGTTAACATTTTTTTTTGTTTAATTTTTTCCTTTGTACCAGCAAAATTTTAATCACTTTCCATAGTTTTTGTTTTAACATGTTTATTTGACAGTAAAGTAATACACCCAAGTTGTGTTCTACTTCATTATATACAAAGTTAAGGAAGAGATACACATTTCTATGCTGTCACTTTTTAAATATCTTTTCCAAATATTTTGCATTAATTTTTAAAATGATTTAAAAACTAATTTTTTCAATTAAAACTTTTCTTGAAGGAAAACAAACTTCAAACAATTTTATGTTTGCTCTTTATTTAATATGTTTGAAAGTTGTAAAACCATTACTGTTGATGACTAGATCCCCAATCATGAATATTCTTTCCACTGTTCATTAAAAAATTCAATAAATTAAAGAACCTGAAAATTAAAAACTGAACACTTTCACATAACAGCGTAGGCTGCACAAATAAAGAAGAATATAAAAGAAAAATAAAGTACTTTCTTCTCTGTATTAGACCCATCTCCATGTCCTTCTGTTCCTTGGCCTGGTCGCCGTGGCTGTTTGTTGGCCAATGCTGCTAACAAAGCTCCACGTCCTCCTCGGCCATAACCTTGAGGCGGTGTGGCCATGATTGATTTCACTTACTATGAAAGTTTAAGACACAGAATATTTTAAAATTGGCTGTACAAACGCATACAACAACAAAAATGCTTCAAATTTCTAATGATTAACACTAGTTATTCTCAAGTAAAATTGTTCTCTTTCCTCTCACTCATTAAAACAACTAAGTGACTGACATGAAGTAAGCTGCGAAGTACCTCAAATACTCAAAAAAAAATCCCGAGAAGATAACTGTTAAACACCTTCAGTAAGTTTTTCATAGAAATTCAAAATACTGATCCTTCCAAATCTTTGCACTTATCCACCCACTGTTTATAGATTTATCACACAACACAATGATGGACCACCACACAGCCTTAAAGTACTGGTCAAACAAATCAATATAAGAGTGGCCTGAAATAATCAAATCCTCACAGGTATTCTCACTCCTGCATCTTAGTTTGTGTCACTTAACTACCTTTATCAACCCTCCAGCACTGCAAATACAATACCTAGTTATTTCTAACAGTTGGCTTCACTTCAGTATTGCACATGAAGCTTGTGAAATGAGAACAAGTAGCATGATGTACTTTGGCTTTCTTCTGCTCTATATAACTTTGTAGCACAGGACAATACAATATGTTTTTCACTTCCTTAGTTAATATGTAAATTTTGAAATTTCTGTATTTTCTTTCAGTTCAGTTTTGGTGATGAATGTCATTCAAGCAAATACAACTTTGCTTCTTGCCAGCTCTGTCTGGGACTTCATCCTCTAATTGGCAATTAACCAAGTTTCTTGCAGGGAAGATAGCAGATGACATCCAGTAATAAAAAGCCATCTTTTTCTATTGGTAAATCAGAAACTGAGCCTGGGATTCCCCTGTCCCAGCATGAGTGGACAAGTCACATGCAGAATGACATTTCATGTGCAAACCTGGTTTAATGTAGTGTATGTTTTATACTGAAAGCCTGATTCTTCTTGTTTAGCAAATTTTTCTGTAACTTAACTTTTAGCAGACAAGTTTTTTGTTGTTTTTTTTGCTAAGATTGAGATTTTGTATCAATTGTTTTGTTTTTATTTTAACTTTGCTTTACTTTAACTTACAGGTGGAAGTATAATTGACACATCTACTGTGATTAATTTATCTTTTTTCTTCAATCTTTCTTTCTGTTTTAGACCCAAAATGGTGTAGCCAACATTAGATATGAAACAGAAAAGCTGTGGAAATAAATCCCCATTTGCAAGTTCTATAGTATCAAATATGTATTTTAAAATGCTACCTGAATGACTAATCACATTCATACTCTGTTACAGATACCCTCCTGATGCGACAAAAATCCACAAGCAGATCAAAGAAGCAAACCTCTAAGAAAAGATCAACTACAGTTCATAGAATATGCTAATGACTCATATGGAAAAAACCAAAAACTCACCAATATTTTATACTTACAGACAAATAGTCTGAATATGTCACACTAATTTAACAAAATTCATGTTATTAAACTGAAATGCAATGTACGAGTTTAAAATTTATGTATTTTTGTATTACCAAACATTTAGGCCTATCAATCAACAAGATAGTCGTTTCTCACTTGCAATATATTAACAGTGACATTTAAATTTGTCATAACATTGGAGGAGGATTCCCTCTGCTAATTAAATACCCAGATAGGACTACACAACTAATATAGACTTAACTATATATTTTTCATAGCTTAGCCTACATGACAGAAATAAAAATAAAAGAACCATGATCCTTTCAAGTATAATGCCAACTTCTGCTAGCCAGCCTTCTGTCTCTTCATACTCATTTTGAATGAATAAAAAAAGACCTACCATCAAGATTTTAAACTTCACTGACAGAATCACAAATCATAATCAAAAGAAAATGGTATTCAGATTACTCCATCCAGACTACATCATTCAGAGTATTTACTATACGGGTGGACCTTTGGTATTCAGATTACTCCATCCAGACTACATCATTCAGAGTATTTACTGTACTGGTGGAACCTTTGGTATTCAGATTACTCCATCCAGACTACATCATTCAGAGTATTTAC
>NW_013673968.1:4613-9468 GCF_000517525.1 Limulus polyphemus
CAAAAATGAAAAAAGGTGAGCGGGATGCCACTGTATTTGATTTATTACATGAGCAATATCTTAAATATAAAAGATAGCTTGTCAATATCTGTAAGTCATGAAATAATATGTCAATAAAATTTTGAACGCGAGTCAACAAACAAGATGACATGGCCTTTTACCTGTGACCCACCTCAAATGGGTTAAGTAACTAACACTGATCTGAATACTTCACCAGCTTTTCAATCACTGACTGAACTGACAACTTCACTGAATGTCTGGCATTATACTAACTAAAACTGACTCAATTCTTGTATTTATAACATATCCTTGTTCTAGATATTTCATAAGGTCTTTTATAATCTTACTTGATCTTACTGTAATGTGTCCTCTAGCTAATATATACATTAAAACACTGGCAACATATCTTACAATAGAATATATATATATATATATACACACACACACACACACAGAAACAAAACTAAACCTTTACATTCAACTAACTGATAACATACTTAATCTAGCACAGAACAAGCAAAACTAGATATCCCCCTTAAAAACATTCAAATAGTTAGCTGATTCAAGTTCTAATGAAGAGATCACAGTTGAATTACCAACACACCAGATGACCCAAGTTCAAATCCTGGCCACTACTAACACAGAAAACAGTCCATCCCAGGACTCCCCTGACAAAAAAAAAGCAGATTATAACACCCATAAAATAAAATAAATTTTACTGCTTAGGTGATCAAATATGCCACTAACAGTTGATATCAAACAGCCATAGTCTTACCATAAGTACATAATGCATTTTAGTTATTTGTATCACATTTAATACTGATAACAGTACAAAATGGTCTCCCTATACAAATCACTAGTTATAACTCACTTGGATTAGTGTAGTTTTGGTCCATTATCTGAGAAGAGATATTGAGTTAATGGAAAGAGTTCAAAGGAAAACTAATAGGATTGTTAGGCTATCTAAGAGATAGGTTAAGATCTCTAACTTTATTTTCTGTTACTGAAGTTTATAAGATAATCCAGGGAATTGACAGGATAATTGTCTCTGCTTTTCTTTGAACTACATTCTGAAGATGGAAGAATGCAAGTATGATTTGGCATGGATCCATTTAAAACAGTTATTTGTCCAACAGTAAGACTTTCTTATGTAATGATTTGTCATCATCCATTGACAATATTGGAGACCAGCATGGATCCATTTAAAACAGTTATTTGTCCAACAGTAAGACTTTCTTATGTAATGATTTGCCATCATCCATTGACAATATTGGAGACCAGCACTTTACAGAAGTTTAACCCATTCACTGCAGCCATAACATATATGGGTAGGACTTTCTTTCATCTGTGTGCTTGCCAACTCAAGGTGATGAACTCTACACTTGCCAACTCAAGGTGATGAACTCTACACTTGCCTACTCAAGGTGATGAACTCTACACTTGCCTACTCAAGGTGATGAACTCTACACTTGCCAACTCAAGGTGATGAACTCTACACTTGCCTACTCAAGGTGATGAACTCTACACTTGCCAACTCAAGGTGATGAACTCCACGGTAACAAGTATCTCTAAGGATGAATTCTCTTTCCCTGAAGAAGTTCAATTTCGCTGGTTTTAGAACCAAATGGCACTAAGGAAAAGTAATGAGATGGGCTGACACTTGCGACACCTGACAAATCTCAACAACCACATGATCAAAACTAAAGCATTGAACAGGGTCATTTAAGGCCAGCAACTCTTTACGTCGGCAGTCTCATCCCAGCAAAATTGATAAACACATTATAATCTTCCGAATATAATACATTCCCAAGTACAAAATATGAACCTAAACTTTAACAATACAAAGGTCGACTTAATTATTTAATAACAAGAATGTTCGTGTCTGTATAATTTCTAATTATGCATTCACCACAATGCTTGCTACCATTGCAATCGTAGCCAGCAAATAAACATAGTCAAACTGTTAGGGTATCCATAAAATCACTAAAAGTGAGTTCATCTTAGCACTTGCTATGTAGAGAAGTTGTGCCTACTGTTCGAGGACAGTGATTTGGACTAAGAATTTGAAAGTTTCACCGAGAACAATTTGAAGTTTTGAATATCAAATGTAATGTGCATTGATGATTAATTTTTTTGTAAATCACTGAGTGTTGTAACTTGAGCTATAAAACTCTTCATGTAGGATCCACTACACAAACATCTTGAAAACCACTGAATGTTGTAACTTGACCTATAAAACTCTTCATGTAGGATCCACTACACAAACATCTTGAAAACCACTGAATGTTGTAACTTGAGCTATAAAACTCTTCATGTAGGATCCACTACACTAACATCTTGTAAACCACTGAATGTTGTAACTTGAGCTATAAAACTCAAGTAGGATCCACTACACTAACATCTTGTAAACCACTGAATGTTGTAACTTGAGCTATAAAACTCATGTAGGATCCACTACACTAACATCTTGTAAACCAATGGATGTTGTAACTTGAGCTATAAAACTCTTCATGTAGGATCCACTACACTAACATCTTCCAAACCAATGGATGTTGTAACTTGAGCTATAAAACTCTTCATGAAGGATCCACTACACGAACATCTTGTAAACCACTGAATGTTGTAACTTGACCTATAAAACTCTTCATGTAGGATCCACTACACTAACATCTTGTAAACCACTGAATGTTAGGATCCACTACACTAACATCTTGTAAACCACTGAATGTTGTAACTTGAGCTATAAAACTCATGTAGGATCCACTACACTAACATCTTGTAAACCACTGAATGTTGTAACTTGAGCTATAAAACTCTTCATGTAGGATCCACTACACTAACATCTTGTAAACCACTGAATGTTGTAACTTGAGCTATAAAACTCTTCATGTAGGATCCACTACACTAACATCTTGTAAACCACTGAATGTTGTAACTTGACCTATAAAACTCCATCATAAAACACATGTAAAGTTCTGGTCTCCACTACTTCCAACAGGAGCTCATTCTCCACCATAAAACACCTGTAAAGTTCTGGTCTCCACTACTTCCAACAGGAGCTCATTCTCCACCATAAAACACCTGTAAAGTGCTGGTCTCCACTACTTCCAACAGGAGCTCATTCTCCACAATAAACACCTGTAAAGTGCAGGTCTCCACTACTTAACTTTACAGGTGTTTTATTGTGGAGAATGAGCTCCTGTTGGTGGTCTCCACTACTTCCAACAGGAGCTCATTCTCCACAATAAAACACCTGTAAAGTTCTGGTCTCCACTACTTCCAACAGGGGCTCATTCTCCACAATAAAACACCTGTAAAGTTCTGGTCTCCACTACTTCCAACAGGAGCTCATTCTTAAGACAATCACACATTTAGAAAAAAATTAATTAGAGCCTAGCTTATCTTTTCCAAATCTTAAATTTGTCTTCTTGTTCTATTGACCCCCCCCCCCCATAATCTTGTAAACTTCAATAGCATCATATCTTGCCCTTCTTTCTTGAAGAAAAAGTAACCTACATCTATAACTTATAACTTACAGTTCCCCACGTTACTTTCTGTTGATTCCTCAGAACACAAACTTCCTCCTTCATAAGTTAAAAAATACCCAAACATTTTCAATAAAATATGTAAAACCTTAAGTCATTGCACTTGCATGAAGGGTTAGGGTGCATTGTCATGCTGGAAAACAAATGTTAAATTTAATCATGAAACTTAAAAATGTAACATTAAATGCAAAAAACTCAAGAAATCATAAAAAATGTAAGCCTACACATGAACAATACTACATTTGATTCAACAATAAGTTATACTAGCCACAATGTCACAAAAGTAATGTCTCTACAATTTTTTTTCACAGTACCGTTTTATGAGCTTTTATTACTATCATTATTAGTGGATATCATTTTGTAACTTAATTTTACTCCTAATTATCACTAGCATGTTCTGGTAGTCACTGCACTGCAATACTACTACTAGTGCTAGTAGTAATACCATTACTATTAGTATTACTAATGTTCATTACATTAGTCATTAGTGAATTAGTAAAAATATGTGCTAACGCATTCTGCTTTAAACGAGTAATAACGTTAAGCTTGAAATATATAATATAACTTTAAGTAATAATAAATATATTATAACTAGTGCCTATCGTTACGTCAGGTTTTACCCTGGTCAAGTTTTAGACATTTAACGAAGCCTAAGTTCACTGTTCAGTATTACTTAACACATAAGTATAAAACCATCAAGTTAGGCTTATGTACAAAGTACAATTACAGTTGTTTCAACTTACGTTTGTTTAAAAAAATTACCTTTACAATTTACCACTTGACAAACAAACCACTTCGTTATAAATAGGCTATTTTATTCTAAGTTCTCAGTAAGACACTTCGTTTATAAATTATGAAACCATGTTATTCTTATTCTTACAATGTTCTTCAACAAGTTCATATCGTATCCTGACATATAACCAACACGTTTGAAAATATGCTAAACATAGGAATCACATAGCATGAGTGATTAACCTATTTAGAAAACTAAAACAGTTTTATTAAATACGCTAAAAACATTTTAATGTAATATTTATATTATTTTCCTTGTTTGATTAATCGAATAAATGAGAAATGTGCATTCATACAGACATAAATAAAGAAATAAAATAATTGAAAATAAATTTCAAATTAGGATTAACGGCTGTCTAATGTGAAAATATAGACTTGAAGTTAAAAACATTTTTGCGCATTCAACAAATCATTGTATTTGTTTGTTTTTGAATTTCGCGCAAAGCTACACGAGGGCTATCTGCGCTAGCCGTCCCTAATTTAGCAGTGTAAGACCAGAGGAAAGGCAGGTAGTCATC
>NW_013673968.1:10468-14280 GCF_000517525.1 Limulus polyphemus
GTAGTCATCACCACCCACCGCCAACTCTTGGGCTACTTTTTTACCAACAAATATTGGGATTGACCGTCACATTATAACGCCCCCACGGCTGAAAAGGCGAGCGTGTTTGGTGGGACGAACCCGCGACCCGCAGATTGCGAGTCGAGCTCCCTAACCACCTGGCCATGCCGGGCCCATTGTTTTTCGAGAGGCCTATAATTGATGACAAAACTCGCGTTAGCTACATATTTTTTTAAACCACCACACTCCTCTTAAGTTGTCCATTGCGAATTACAAATCAAAGGCATGTAAAAATAGTATTTCAAATCCATGTTTTGTGTACCACAAATCACTATTAGAGGTCTTTCGCTAATACCAGAATCTCGTCAGTTGGGCTGGACAATGGGAGACGAAAGATTCTTCGAAACGTTGAAATATTACATGGTTCTAAAGGCTTATATTTTATAACGCTAAACATCTGGTTTCGATTCCCGTAGTGGACACAGAACAGATAGCCCATTGTATATCTTTAATTGTGTTAAACGACAAACAAACTATATTTCGATGACGAGGAACCCACTTTGAGACCAATAATGCTTGGAGACGGCTTGAATGGGTAATGAAGAAAAACTTTAATGTAAATTTAACATAACAGCAAATGTATAACATTTCGACAAGGTTTTTTACTGATGATGACAAAACCTTGTCGAGACGTTGTACATTTACTGTTATGTTAAACTTACATTAAAGTTTTTTCTTCGTTACCCATTCAAGCCGTCTCCAAGCATTATTAAACTATATTTCGTTAAATTTAACGGTTTGGATGCCAAAACCTTAGAAACCAATAGGCCTAAAATTTTTAATAAAAATCACGTTATCTGTAGATTGTTTGTTTTTTCCACGTTTTAAATTTGTCCATGGCGGATTGAAAATGAGAGGCGTATAAAAATAGGATTTATTTTGTCTTTCATTGACCAGCCCAGAACTGTCAAGTTGTAATCAATCACTTTCTTACTGTCTAACTATTTAACAATCTTCTGGTGTTTTGATATCGTCATACAATTTCCTCACGTTTTTTAATAATTCGAGACGTCGAGTGTTCATATCACATCACTTCTAGACATCGCACATCATCATTAATTCGTGCCAAACTCCCTCTAGCAACAATGTGAAACGTCTAGATCAAAACGTAATTAACAACCTTGCCCCAATCCTGGACTGTGGAATTCTCCTGACCAATCCTAATACACAGATAAAACAACATTACTATAAACTTTAGGATTCCATAATCACTAATTAATTCACTACTTGCGATTAACAACATTAATATTCGTACATCCCATACTATAATTATTAAGTCAATACAAAACACAAAAAAATCCGAATTTTTATTATAAAAAGGCAATATTTCTTTCGTGTTTATGGTGTCTAAATTACCCTATAACCTGGTCACTTTCAAAAGATGAACTTTCTTCAGCAGGAGCAAATTCTCATAAAATGTTTTGGTTGTTTTCCCTTCTGTAATATGTGGTACAAATATAATATAATCTCTTGTCCTTTACCGTCATTTGCAGCCTTGTCAAGGTGGATGGTCATTTATAGCTCCATCCTTGGTGATACTCTGGAAGTAGTCTTGATAGGATCCTTGGGCTTTCCAGCGTGTCGACTAGCTTTTGGTGAGTCTTCGCTGAAGCCAAGCAATTGGATCTTCTCTCGCTGACACCCTTTCAAAGACAATCTCAGGGGGTTTTCCTTGGTTTGAACCACCAAATCTTCTTTTGCGTTGTTACATCTCTCTTCTCTTGCTGGAAGTTTATGCCTACTTGCTGTTCACGTCGATTCATCATCTTTCTTCATCTTAGTGTATAATTCCCACTTTTACTACCAGGTTGGGTTGAACAATTGTAACTATAGAACCAACATCGATTAGAACACAACAAGGTTTCTCATTAATAAACCAGTTGACTCATAGACTACTTTCTTTAAATAATTCACCCTTTATTTTTGTTAGGCAGATGGAATATTCTGATCCTTAAGATATAAACTTCCTCATTTAATATTGTAAAAGCTAGCCATTCTAAATAAACAGCAAGATGAAAATTTTGTTGTTCCCTATTCCAGCCATTCACTTTTGAAACTATTTTGAACTGGGTTAGATATTCTTACCATGGTACCTTCCCATCATAGCTTTATTAGTTTCTTAAATTGGCGATGTTGTTCAACTGGCCAGCAAGACTGCAGGGTCAGTTGTCCTGCAGTGGCTCCATGCAAAGTTTGATTCTGATGTCCTTATCACCTATTTTTTACCAAATCCACCAATCAACTACACCATATAACTGAATATATTGCATATACCCCTCCCCAGTTCCTCAGCAGTAAATCTGCAGGCTTACAAAGTTAACTATCGGGTTGGTTCTGATACCGATGGTGGGAACTGTTGGCACAGCACAGATAGCCTATTGTAACTTTGTGCTTAACAACCAAGATATTGGATTTTACTGCAATAATTCCAAAACAAAACAAACTCACAGAGAGAGTATGAATGTTAAAGAGTTAGAATGGAAGTTAGCAGTACTTAGAAAAACCAGTGAGAGAGAGAAGGAAAATCACGTGAGAAACAAGACATGGATAGTTGTGTTTTCAGGGGATCGTAGTTTCTTAACAAATATAAAACTGTACTTTGAAGTGGGAACAAAAATTGTAAAAGAATATATAAGTTTATTGTTTACAGACGAGATTCCTTATATAATTGGATTTTTGGTACGCTAATTTTATTTGTTGCCAAGGTAATTGAGCCAGAACAGCAGACGATGGTAAGAGACTTCTTCTGTCTCGGACCCCATGAAATTGCATGAGTTGCATATGTTTAAAAGCTATTAGTTTTTCAGCATGACATGATGACGTAACAGTATAACTAGAATAATCACAGATGACACAATAGTGGTGGTAACAAACATAGAACAAATAAGTTCTCATGTTCTTATTTCATAATTAATGATATTTGAAATAATTTTGGGGTGAGTACAGAAGGAGATGTGAAATTTATCCTTACATTTACCAGTTCATCTTCCATTTATTTTATTCTGTCATTGATTTTTTTTTCTACATTGTTGATTTCTTTTTTGTACTTCTTCAAGAATGTTATTATAAACTTTTTGTGTTTTTAAATGTATTTTAAATGTTGTTAATGTTCTTTTATACTCCTTCAATTATTTTCATTACAGTCTTTCTGAACTACATAGATATATTTGGCCAGGTGGTTAGGGAGCTCGAGTCGTAATCTGAGGGTCGCGGGTTCGAATCCCCGTCACACCAAACATGCCAACCTCCACCTTTGCCTGATCCCAAGTCTAGGATGAGAAAGGAGGAGGGTTGGGCGCGGGGCTAGCAACTCCACCTCGTAAAAACCAACCTGCTACAAGTAACTGCAACAACACCTTCCGTTGGTGAGGTGTTGTTGGGGCCCTATGCTCCACTGGGACTTTACAGGATTAAAAAAATGGTGTCAGAGAGAGGGACTGAACAAAAAAAAAGAGAGAAGAGAAGAAAAAGAAGATGGAAACGAGAAATGGCAAATCAAACTACAGCTTAGCAGATTTGATGGCAGCAATACAAGAACAGCAAAAGAAACAAGAAGAACAAGAGATTCCAGCAGTTGTTGGAGGAAAAAGAAAAGAAACAAGAAGAACGAGAAAAGAGAGACAACAGTGGCAGCTGGAACAGCAAAATAAACAAGAGAGATTACAGCGGTTGTTGGAGGAAAAAGAAAACAAACAAGAAGAACAAGAACATAAACAAGAAGAGAGACTACAGCAGTGGCAACTGGAACACGA
>NW_013673968.1:15027-16023 GCF_000517525.1 Limulus polyphemus
AGAACTTAGGTATGGAACCCAAAACCAGTCAGCAGTCTACAGGGCCAGGTTCAGACGAGAGTCTGTGCTAAAGGGGAGAGCCTGCAAGAGCTGGCACAGGACTTGGAAAGTATGGCACACAAGGCCTTCCCCACTGCACCACCCGATCTCCCCAAGTTGTTGCTGAGGGATCAGTTTGTAGATGCCTTGGACAGTCCACAACTGAAGATACAAGTAAAGCAAGCACACCCCTCTACTGTGCAGGATGCAATAGCCAGAGCTCTTGAATTTGAATCCTACGTTAAGTCCAGCACAGAGGTACCAAGGTTGGTACAGTCATCAGGATTCAAAGCCAGAAAAGGGCAGCTTTCAGAGAAGTTTGAGGGACTTTGCTGGCACTGTAATAAACCTGGGCACAAGAGAGCTCAATGCTGGCAACTTCAACACAGGGGACACGTCACAGCAGGAAAGGCTGCTACCCAGAAAGGTAGTTGGAACTGTGGAGAGCAAGGACATATGAGGAGCCAGTGTAAGAAGAATATTACCAATAAGTCAGCTTCGGGAAACCAACCCCATCATGAAAGTCACAACAGCTAAGTGTAAAATGGCAAGCACACATAGTGTCTACGTGACAGGAAAACTGGATGGCCAAAGGTGCAACTTTGTCATAGATTCTGCATCTCAGTATCAGGGTGCTAGATCATAAAGGAGTACCAGAAGCTGTACAGAAGCTCTGTGGTGTAACAGGACATTGTGCAAGGTTGTGGAGACCAGTGTGAGTAACTATTGAGCTCATAGGCATGAAGGACAGACACAAAGTATACTTGGCTGACATTCAAGACCAATGCATATTACGGTTGGACTACTTACTACCGAGGAAATTTCTAATTAATTTGGATAAAATGACGTTTGGGACCAACAAAGTTGAAAACGTCTGCTGATTCGATGAAGCTATGTTATGATAAGAAGTCTACTGAAGTCAGCTTTGTATCAGGAGACAAGGTGTGGTTGTATAAT
>NW_013673968.1:17023-18773 GCF_000517525.1 Limulus polyphemus
GGAAAGAATCTATACAGGAAATTAACAAACGAGCAGATACTTAACAATATTACCAGTTTAATTTACTCCATTATATGATCTGCATGGTAACCGAACAATTAAACAAATATGTTGAAAATCAGCAAGTTGTTTCTTTAAGGATTTTGCGAAGTTTTAAAATTTGTAACATCCCTTAAAATTATTAGGTGTCTAAACGTCCTACTTTCTCATTTTTAGGAGTCTAATTGTCCGTTACCGTTTTCTCTATACTAATGACGTGATGTTATAATAATTCACAAATTAAATTACATTTGATACGGTTATATAAAATAAACATATTCTATAACAAATCATAGGGTGACATATGCTACTGAATACATGGTTTGATTACAAGGTTAATTATTATTTGGTAAAAACAAATCAACTGACCACTTGCAGACATGTTGTAGATACCCATTGTAAGGGTTCTAACCTTCAGTGTTACTACTTGAGTAAGGAAGCACATTAAGCTAATATAATAATAGGTAGGCAGACAATGATGTATAAAGAAAAGTTTCATTGATGGTGGAACAAATTACATGCTGGGCTATCTTCTTCAATGTTATTGTTACATACGTGTGTATACAAAACTGCACGAGGCATAGTTCAGCCGGTCATTTTTCTCAAATGACAATCAGTTTCTTCACTCATTTTACACGTACAACTACTTTCATAGTTCACGTATTCATGGGTTTATTTACAGTAATAATAGGTGAATGAATTCATCATGTTTTCATATTCAAGTACATTGTAAAGACTAAGACTGGCTTGTGTTTCGATGTATTACATTTACGAAATATGCAAAAACAGGGTCACATTCTCTCGGCTATAAGTGGTCGCTTGTCCAGTGATAACCAAGTACTTGGCCTTGACCACAAGGTCACATTCTCTTGGCTACTAGTGGTCGCTTGTCCAGTGATAACCAAGTACTTGGCCTTAATTACATGGTCACATTTTCTTGGCTACTAGTATTCCCTTGTCTTGGGATGACCAGGTATTTGACCTTGACTATAACAAGGTGAAATAAACAAATCGGGGAAAGGAGTTGTCCTTCAAAGTTTTGATCGCTGACCAGAAAAGTAGTTCCTGCTATACAATTTTAGTAAGTAAGTCAGAAATACCTGTGTGTTTCTCAGTTTCATTTTTTTTCTGTCTAGTCTTACACTGCTAAATTAGGGACGCTAGCGTAGACAGCCCTCTTGTAGGTTTTCGCGAAATTCAAAACAAACATTTTTTTCTGAACTATTTCCTTCTGTAGATTCATTTTTTATTCGCAGAAATACACAATCTATATACTACTGAAACTCTGAGATTGTTTGTTTGTTTGTGTGCGTGCTTGTCTGTAATTAAATACAGTAAAAGCGGCACACAACAGCGCCATATTTGTAAATGAACTGAGAATAGAAACAGAATAAAACAAGTTCGTTAAAATCGGGCCACGGGTTACCGAGTTAGCACTGTTTTTCGGGTCACTTTTAACAAAATATCTAGATGAATTTAGGTACACTAGATGACGCCACATATCGGTTTATCTATCTGTCTGTTCAAATTCTCCAGCCATTATCTGTCTGTTCGTTTTCCACTTGATGAATCACTTTAAAATATCTTCTATACAACAATATATGCACAACAGAAATTAATTGATGAGATGAAAATGTGTTATAACGGTAGAAAGAACAACGATAAAATGGACCTACAATATTATTGACTATTTGCAAATAGTAACTACGGA
>NW_013673968.1:19414-22288 GCF_000517525.1 Limulus polyphemus
ACCGTTCGCGTTCTTTACGAAACTTCTTACTTCACTTTTTTGAAAAATGAAATGGTCTTTCCTTTTACTCCCGATCAACAATCAAATATTTTTTCTTGAATTATGAATAACACGAATGGATTTAAATATCTAATTAAATTATCTCAAAATAAACCTTCATTTCGGTGCAATATTGAAATGAGCTTGAATTCTTCATAACCTCTGAATAGTGGGTGATCCAACGGGTCACGGTGGTCTAGTATATACTAGTTCTACAACTTTGCAATTCGTCCTATATAATATCGTTCCGGTAGTGAATTCTATTGCATATAGTAATCTCTGAGCTGACTACATCATTTTACTCGATAGTAGCCTAGCAATGACTGTGCCTAGGGTTTCTCTCACGTATGTATATAACAACCTTTGATGCTCCCCAGTGGCACAGCGGTATGTCTGCAGACTTACAACCCTAGAAACCGGGTTTCGATACCAGTGGTGGGCAGAGCACAGATAGCCCATTGTGTCGCTTTGTGCTTAATTCCAAACAAACAAAAACAACCTTTGATCGACGATTGACTATCTTTCTGTAAATAGACTTGTACTTAAAAACTAATAATTACTTTCCTTTACAGTTTATACCTAAACAGAACAGTTGTAAGAAGTATAAATATTTGTTGAAAATAACAGTTTGGTTATCTGTATCGAAACATCACGAAAAAAAAAAAAACACGTCATACAACATCTTTACATATTTATTTATTCACCCACCCCCCCTGGCCCGGAATGGCCAGGTGGTTAGGGCGCTCGACTCGCAATCTGCGAGTTCGAATCTCCGTTACAGCAAACATGCTCGCCCTTTCAGCCGTGGGGGCGTTATAAGGTGACGGGCAATCCCACTATTTGTTGGTAAAAGAGTAGCCCAAGAGTTGGCGGTGGGTAGTGATGACTAGCTGCCTTCTCTCTAGTCTTACACTGCTAACTTAGGGACGGCCAGCGCAGATAGCCCTCGTGTAGCTTTGCGCGAAATTCAAAAGCAAACTTCTGAATAAGAGATATTTGTAATTGTTTTTACCAACAGTGCGCCCCCTGTATCCTGGAGTGTTCCTCTGGTTGTAAGGGGAGAAGCATGAGACCCCCCCTGTTGTTATGGCAGTAACGTGTCAGGTTTTACACATTGATCTGAAATATCGCGAAAACTCTTTTGATGTTGGACCAATTATTTTTCAGTTCACAGTCGTAAATTGAGACGTATAATGAGCTATAAATGTAAAGTTTGATTTTATTACACGTGATCATACAAACTACTTATGTGTAAATTTTTTACACGTGTTTATAGTTTGTATTTTTTATCTCTAGTTCTCAAATGTTGAAACTATTTTCAAAATACTGTAACAATTGAAATCCTCACAGAATCCCATGTACAACACAAAATAGCTGCACTAAAGGTTCAGTTTTTATAAACTGAATTTACACAGTTCATGAAATACAAATGAGTGGTTTGTTTCTCAATTCACAGACTGTTTACTATATTTTTAAGACAGCGGAGGTCACGTTACACTAGTAACACGTCATGCGCTTTTAGAACGTTCATGAAGCCTCGAGAAGTTACTAGATATGCGGTATTCTTGTATATAAGCCGCCAAGAAGTGACGGCAACAAGGTAATATAATGTGTAATTGACAGTTGAGTCGAGCACGTGAGACGATCATTGTTAATTATAGCGTTTGTTATAGCGCGACTGTGGAAATTAAGTGTATTGCAAAGTTGTATTCAGAAAGAATAAACCAGTTTTATTTAAGAAAGGACTTGTATCGCTAAAGTTTCTTCGGAAAGATTTAACTAATAATTAACTAACGAACGGAGGCGTAACAATATTATATAAGTTTTATTAGTACGAAGATTAGTAAGAGACCCAGCACGTAGTTTTATATAACAGCTCATTAAGTAGTTATGAATACCCCTGCATTTTGAAATCATAGTTTTAAAAAAGTCCTGGACTTTTCGTCATGTTTTATGTAATTATTTATTACTTGCCAAATTGTATTAGTCCTCAAGAAGTGTAGTTGTATAGATTTATTGGCAATCGATCTTTTGTTTTTCGTCTATCTATGATATTGATGGTTTCCAGTGGTATCTTACTAATTAGACAATGTAGCTGTAACTTGTCTCTCGTTACTTGACCTGACGGTGTGAAGAGTCGTAGGGGGGTGATATCGTTACCGTAATCGATATCACAAATCTCACTATGCATTGCTCAATTTTGTCCTACATAACAGTTATTTTAAATTTGGTGACACTTTGTAGAAACAAGAGAAAGGAGTAGCAATGGGTAACAGAACAGTAGACACATGTACTATAATATTCATGCATACCTTAAAAACCAAAGCCCTTGACACTTATAAACAAAAAACAGGTTTAATACCAGGTGTGTGGTACAGAGACATCGATGACATATTTGGAATCATGAAAATGAAACACTACAACAGTTTTACTATTTCCTAAACAACTTCCACCCCTCACTCAAGTTCACACTAAAACTACCCAACGAATAATGATACTTGACGTTCTTAGGCGTAACCCTAAAAGTCCACGACAGATAAACACGGAGCTCCATGCGTAACAAAGAATTCAAGAAGCCGTTATTTCTCCACTACAAATCACACCACACAGGAGTCAAAAGGGGAACAATAATAGGAGAATTAGAGATAACAAATCGGAACTTCTCCACACCGAATGACATTCAAACAGTATAAAATAAAATCATAAATAATATTCAACGTTAAACTGGTACACAATTAAAAACATTTTATTTAGGCCTATCTATGGCCTTCAAAAAGATGACGACTCGATATGTTGTAACGTCGAAACACGGAGTGGCGTCAAGTTTTTCAAGGC
>NW_013673968.1:22371-26499 GCF_000517525.1 Limulus polyphemus
GCCTTGAAAAACTTGACGCCACTCCGTGTTTCGACGTTACAACATATCGAGTCGTCATCTTTTTGAAGGCCATAGATAGGCCTAAATAAAATGTTTTTAATTGTGTACCAGTTTAACGTTGAATATTTTTATGATTTTAACTTTATACACAAGTGCCAAAAAAAAAAACTATAAGTACAAAATCACTTTAAAACACTACTCTTACAAAACGGATACCTCGAATACTACATCGACAGTGTTTTCAAATTACAAAACTAAAAAAAGACTTACACGAAAACGCCAATAATGGACATTCCTTTTATAAATGAAACAATCACAAACAAGAATCGTAAAGCGTTAAACAATCCCAACTGACAATCAACGTAACACAAAAACAGATAAAACATTGAAAGAACTATTTGTTTACTGTTCATTCTCGCAAATAAAATGTACCAAAAAACAACGTTACACCAGAGAAAACGTCATCTACCAAATCATTTGTAATATACGTGGAGACATATAGGAGAAACCGGAAGACCTTTTCACACACGCATCTCAGAACACATCAGTGTAATATATACCCATTACACATGACCAACCGCTCCAGCAGAATATTTCCTACCCAAACACAGAACCTATTTAATGTTTGTATTTTACAAAAAAACTAAAGAGGGAAAATATATGGAAGCTATACTCATTAACGAGAAAAATCCAAAAATGAACAGAGACAATGGATGGTACATGTAACCAAAACACCAATCACAGAACAACAAATTATATCAATACATTTTACACTCATTACTTCCAGTTTAAGCCTTTCTTACTCTGGAGTACCACACAGTCTTACAATTAGTTTCTAACACTGCTAGTAAATTTCGAATCATTTCCACTTACTATTGTTTCTTAGCAACTTCTATTTTCTGTCTGTGTGTTTTCAGTTAATCATAAAACATATTTTTATATTTTATTAATATATGTCACATGTTAGTATAGTTACGTAATATAAGTATACTATATTAGAACAATAATGATATTTTATACGTTGTTGGAGACACGTGCAACAGACTCGAGAGATGGAACATCACAATCAATTTTATAAATTAACGTATAATTCAATATCAAATAATTTGTATGTATTAACCCTGAAGAATCTGTAAAAGCGAAACGTTGGTAATAATAAAAAAACAAATATATATTTACATTTGGAGTGTAAAGGTCGTTTATCTAAACTTTTATCACAATAATACGAAATATTATTGAACAATTCTCTGAAGATTAATAATATATTTGACGATTAGCAACCTATCTGTCTGTGCTGTTTATTAGCAGTAATCAATTTTTACTGTTACTAGTTTTATGTTTCCGTGGATACCATGATTGACTTGTGAAAGGTGGACCTTTCTTCTTCAGGGGCAAACTGGAGTACTTCTGCACCCATAACCCATTAGTAACAATACACAGTTTCCCTCACTAACAGATTTACATTGAGGCTTAGTTCTACGCTACATATTCGGTTTGTTAATTGTTTGAAGTTAAGCACAAAGCAACACAATGGGCTATCTGTACTCTGCCCACCACGAGTATCGAAACCCGGATTCTAGCGTTGTAAGTCCGCAGACATACCGTTGTTCCACTGGGAGGCCGGTTTGTCAAGAAAATATTACAGCAAAATGACTAAACATGTAATAACCAATGAACGTATTTTTACACGATATACGTGTAATCTGTATCAATAAGAATGAAAACACAGGATAATTGAAGGTGTAACCAAACATTTAATATCTTTTATCTATGTTATATATGGTTTTGATCGTTTGTGCTCTTGAGTTTATAAAAAAAAGGAAAAGTAGAAATTATATACAACCATTAATTTGGAGGAGTTTAGTCAACCTGCTGTAAATTATGATACAACCATTAATTTGGAGGAGTTTAGTCAACCTGCTGTAAATCATGATACAACCATTAATTTGGAGGAGTTTAGTCAACTTGCTGTAAATTATGATACAACCATTAATTTGGAGGAGTTTAATCAAACCTGCTGTAAATTATAATACAACCATTAATTTGGAGGAGTTTAGTCAACCTGCTGTAAATTATGATACAACCATTAATTTGGAGGAGTTTAGTCAACCTGCTGTAAATCATGATACAACCATTCATTTGGAGGAGTTTAGTCAACCTGCTGTAAATTATGATACAACCATTAATTTGGAGGAGTTTAATCAACCTGCTGTAAATTATGATACACAAATCGTGAAATAATCTTTCTCGAAAGTTAGTTTTGTCCAATTGTGTTGTTCACAGTTAATTATTTTAGAATCACATAAGGGAACTATTTAACAAGGTTGGTATTTCATTCTGTCATATCATGATACTCGAAATGGTGATATATGTGGTGTATATAGGCACTCGGTTTTAGAATAACAGTACATGCTATCTTTCGATGACAGGTAACCCACTTTGAGACGGCTTGAATGGATAATGAAGAAATACTTTAATATAAGTTTAACACTTAAGTTAAATATAAGTTTAACAGCAAATGTACAACGTTTCGACAAGGTTTTGTCATCATCAGGTACAACTAGTTTACACTGACACAGATATATAATATGGAACAAAGAGGTCACATGGCCGGATACTGTTGCAAGACTTAGAAGAGGTATCTTGGCACCCAAGGGTGTTGGTTTAGAGTAGGGTTGTTTTGTTCAATTAAGATGGATTTCTCGTTTATGTTTGGTTCTTTGTTTAAAACTACTGTGTGTTTAATAGATATATTAATGGTTTTTGAGTTGCAATGGTGGAAAACATGGGACGGTTTTTATTGTGTTCTGTGAATCTGGTTTCCAGTTTTCTTCCTGTTTCTCCAATATAAAATTCTGGGCAGTTGTTTCGTAAATGATGTTGGTATTGTGCGATTCTAAATATTTTTTTAATATTTATCTGTAAAATATTTATTCAGTTTTGCTGTGTAGACATTCAATCCAAAGTAATTGAGTTGAAAGTTTTAACGTCATTAAACTATTCATAAAAATAACACAGATTTCGAATGTAATACATTAACAAAAAAGCAATTAGCCTGCAAATAAATTCGAAATAATACTTGGTACGGTCACAATTATTTTGAACCCACGTAGCACCATCTGTGAAAGAAATTCTGAACTATTCTTATTCAGAATTTATTTAAAAAAAAAAGAAAATAAAAGCAGAGTGAAATTGCGTGGCTCGATGCAGAAAACGTACCATCTTTTATTTGGAATGTTAACCAATATCTCAAATCCCTGATTTAATCTATAATATAATGGTATTCGTATTTTTCAGAATATTCAAATAGTTTGTCTGTAAATATCTATTAAAATCAAAACGTTAACAGAAAATCCCGAATGAACTGGAAACTTCCACATGATAGTCAAGCGCTGTAACCACCAGACTACTTCAGCATCCAGTTTTTCGAATCTAATGTTATGAAATATTTATATTTTAGGTCCCTCATTAAAACTATTATGGTATTCGTTTATTTTCCGAATATTGAGTTTTTCTAAACATGATTAGTTATTAATAGAAAACCCGATTGAACTGGAATGTAAACCAGAGACTACCACTTGAGGTTTGGGCACTCTACCCACTAAACCAATTCAAACGTTACCGAAACCCACTAGCTTTACTTGTACAGATTATGAGGCCATACAGTTACATACAAGACGATTAGACACTGGAACCAAGTTTATTAAATGGGCAGCAAGTACGGTTGGTGGCAGTCACAATGTGATGCTTGACCTTTAGCAAAAAGTTAATTATGTGTTTACCTAACTTTGTAATAAAGTTCTAGATATTGTATGCTAACTCTAGAGCAAGAAACATGTGACAACAGCTTTTATAACGGATATGTTGGGTATAATAGTGACAACTTTACACCTGGCTATATTCCCTGTTTGTTTTTTTTAATTTCGCGCAAAGCTACCCGAGGGCTATCTGCACTAGCCGTCCCTAATTTAGCAGTGTAAGACTAGAGGGAAGGCAGCTAGTCATCACCACCCACCAAAGCTACCCGAGGGCTATCTGCACTAGCCGTACCCAATTTAGCAGTGTAAGCTAGAGGAAGGCAGCTAGTCATCACACCGACCAAAGCTAACCCGAGGGCTACTGCACAGC
>NW_013673968.1:26509-32733 GCF_000517525.1 Limulus polyphemus
AAGACTAGAGGGAAGGCAGCTAGTCATCACCACCCACCAAAGTTACACGAGGGCTATCTGCACTAGCCGTCCCTAATTTAGCAGTGTAAGACTAGAGGGAAGGCAGCTAGTCATCACCACCCACCAAAGTTACACGAGGGCTATCTGCACTAGCCGTCCCTAATTTAGCAGTGTAAGACTAGAGGGAAGGCAGCTAGTCATCACCACCCACCAAAGCTACCCGAGGGCTATCTGCACTAGCCGTCCCTAATTTAGCAGTGTAAGACTAGAGGAAAGGCAGCTAGTCATCACCACCCACCAAAGCTACCCGAGGGCTATCTGCACTAGCCGTACCTAATTTAACAGCCAACTCTTGGACTACTTTTTTACCAACGAATAGAGGGATTGCTCGTGCCATGATGACGCCCCATCGGATGAAAGGGGCGAGCATGTTTAGTGGAACGGGGATTCAAACCCGCAGATTGAGAGTAGAGCTCCCTAACCACCTGGCCATGCCGTGCCCCCCCCCCGTATACTTTACTGTAGTCATGGGTATAATAGTGATAACTTTACACTTGACTGTATTCCCTGTTTTTTATACTACACTGTATTATTTAAAGCTGTTTATAATTTCCATCTGACCAACCTTAATGGATTTCAATTTTACTATATTTCCTCATGCAGTGTTTAAGTAAATTGTGCCTGTCTGCACGAATGGTGTCTGATGTACTGGTATGAGCTAATAAAACAAGTCTTTTTTGATAGAAATAATGATTCAAAGAGTAAAATATAAATGTTCGTGTTCCAGGATTGAGACTTTCTACGTCTAGCTTGCTATGCATGTAAAACATATTACAATGAATAATAATAGTTAATCATATTATTCAACATTTCTAAACAAACCACAAGTTAGGGCCACTTTAATTTGAATGTAGAGCTTCTTAATAACAATTACTAACTATAAAGGGTTTACTCCCTTTATCACTGTTGAAAACACTTTTATGCTCCTTTCTTGGTATTGCTCAACAATATATAATGTCGCTTAGCAACAAAATTATCACATAATTGTTCTTAGGCCAACTATGGTGTTTATGTTGAATGCTCAATATTCATGTTGATTTGTTAGAAAGGTTTTTTTTTAATCTTTCTTTTTTGATAACTTTGGTGATATAACAGAAAAATAGTTTAATTCAGAAGTTTTATGCCATTGAGTTGTAGCCAAAAGTAAAATAAAATTTACCAAATGTTTCAGCTAAGCCTTACATCACGTTTATGTATTAAAGACTATAAATAGGCCTACTATTATTAACGTTATAGAATCAAACGTTAGTTAAACAAATATTCTTTTGGTATTTTAACACGCATATTATCTACTTGGCCTTAAAACAAAGAAAAATAAACGTGTATTACTATCTGCTTTTTTGGTATTTTAACACATATATTACCTACTTGGCCTTGAAACAAAGAAAATATACGTGTATTACTAACAAATATATATTCTTTGGTATATTATCTACTTGGTGTTAAAACAAAGAAAAATAAACATTTACGTCTGAATGTTCACACCATGTTTTCTACTTCCTCATCTTAAATACTGTGAAAAGGTTCAAGAGTGCTATTTAAGTGTCTTTCAGATTTCACAAGTATTTTTGTTCATGATAACATTTTAACTGTCTGCCTAGTATTTACTAAAAAATGTGGTGATTAATGAATTATTTCAAGACTGATGAATAAGTGAAGAGTGGGGGCATGTTGGAGGTATAGACAAATTTGTTTTAGTTAAATTCTATAATTTTCAATTACCATTCAACAATGGCTTCCTGTCATTTTTGACCGGCTTTTATACTAGAGATTATGTAAGAGTTGTTAAGTATAGAAACTTTTTTACAGTGTAAAAGTAAACCATTTCATTATTACTCACAGTTCAATAAAAAAACATACACCAGAAGTGTTCAATGTATAGTCAAGTGAAAAACCCTTTGACATATTTTTGTATTTAACAATATTGTGTGGCATACTTTGCAAATGACAA
Organism: Limulus polyphemus; assembly: GCF_000517525.1. Classification (NCBI taxonomy): domain Eukaryota; kingdom Metazoa; phylum Arthropoda; class Merostomata; order Xiphosura; family Limulidae; genus Limulus; species Limulus polyphemus. The sequence continues at coordinate 28,521 of NW_013673968.1, forward strand.
AAAATAATAGTTAGTATTTAGTTTACACAAAAATGGTTTTCCATATTCAAACAACTTTTCTCTGTCTTAGAAGTCAAAGTTTTAATTATTCAGGAACCTACTGGGTTCACTACCGTCTGCAAACTATGAAGTAAATACCCTAACGATACGAGTACAAAAATTACACCATTGCTTGTTATATTTGAAGCTTTACATTCAAATAAGTTGTCATATATAATATATGTGTGACCAAAATCAAAGGTTTGTAACAGTTTTGTGGCTTTTACATCTAATAAAGTACAGGCTCAGGAAACATTGAGAGATAACGGATTAAAAAAACAGTGTGTCGTACTAATCTTTTATCAGGTAAAAATCAATTGAAATCTAATTTTCTCCTTTAAAACTAACATTTTCCCAGACACTTCCAGTTTTCCTCTTAAAACTTATCTTAAGAAAGTTACCAACTGTAAGTTTGGACAGAGGTTTTTAATCTAAGACAATTATCTTTCAATCATTCCAAAAGACTGAGGCAGTCAGGAGTCTTGTTGTGATTCAGTGTTCTTTTAAGACAAAGACATTTTTTTTTTCTCACCATCCTTATTTTATTAATGTAGGGACTTCACCAAACATACATCACTTTAGTCATGAGGTCTTGTTTACTGGAAGAGAAAAATAAGCACTTTCAGTCTGACAGACCGAAATAACACAAAACCTGGAAAAGAACATCAACTTAAACATTTGAAAAGATGATAGCCCAAATACTTTTTATGGTAAGGCATCCCTCCCCTGGTATTTAAGTCTAGGAGTTTATATGTAAAAAGAAAAAAAGGGGAAAAGAAAAGAATGAAGTCCCTTCACCAACAAATATAAAGTTGTTTGTTTTCCCACAATAACTCCCAGTGAAACGGTGAGTAAAAAGCAGAGGATGGTAGAGAATGAGAGAAGTCTTCAAAGACATGGTTGTAAGGCTTGCTTTATCTCTGTATAAACAAATAAAAACAAATTTACTATAAAACTATTCTGTCTACAATTCAACTTATACATCAATTCTTTATACAAGTTCCTACCCAGTTAACTGAGAAACAAACAGTTTGTTTGATCAATATAAAGTAAAGAACAAAATGTGAGATTAGCTAAGAAAAACTAAAGGTGAAATAATAAAACTATACAGATAGTTAAATGCAAAAAGAAAAGAATTCTGTAATATATCTTAAAAAGCACTATAGGTGTGCTGTATCAACAGATAATTCCCAGACTAACAGATGGTAACGTAATGTACATGTGAATTGACTGAAAATACAAAACATAATGGCTCTAATTCTAAAAATGTTATTTTAATAACAATTTTTGATCAGTAAAACATTCACTCATGAGTCGTTTCCCCACAATATACACAGAAACACCGTTAGTTGTTTCCCCACAGTATGCACAGAAACACTGTGAGTCGTTTCTCCACATATACAGAAACACCGTTAGTTGTTTCTCCACAACAGATACAGAAACACCGTTAGTCGTTTCTCCACAGTATACACCGTTAGTCGTTTCTCCACAATATACACCGTTAGTCGTTTCCCCACAATATACACAGAAACACCGTTAGTCGTTTCCCCACAATATACACAGAAACACCGTTAGTCGTTTCCCCACAATATACACAGAAACACCGTTAGTCGTTTCCCCACAATATACACAGAAACACCGTTAGTCGTTTCCCCACAATATACACAGAAACACCGTTAGTCGTTTCCCCACAATATACAAGAAATACTGACACATTTCTGGATAAAAATTACCACAATTACTCTGGTCGTTTATAAGAACTACAAATACTACTACCAGCACTAAGTGTGTAACTCTTCTACAACAACTTTAGCTCTGTGTAAAGATAGAAAACCTCCAGTTAGGAAGGACAAATACTACTACCAGCACCAAGTGTGTAACTCTTCTACAACAACTTTAGCTCTGTGTAAAGATAGAAAACCTCCAGTTAGGAAAGGACAAACCCAACATGTAATGAAGATCAAATTTTACAGATATCTATATGCAGTTCACCCAGATGTTCTCACTAATCTCGTTTACCAGCACCTAGACACTGACAGAAAAGCATTCCACTAGGACATTAAAAATCTTTTAAACCAGAACATATCACATGCTAATAAAACAAATTACAATAAAGTCACCATTTATGGATTACTTAAATACGTGGAGATCATAAGACATTAAAGCTTTTAAATGTTAAAACATCTCAGACTTATACACCAAGTTTCTGAGCTTGTCCTAAAATATAGTACATTATCATGCATGTAAAATAGCCTTAACGTAATTCACAGAATAGAAATGTTTTAGCAAACTGAAGGAATGAAACAAGTATACTTACTTTCTTACCAGATGCAGCTCCAACCTTAGCTTTAGCTGTCCCTCTAACCTTCTTCATCCTGTTCTTTCTTTCCTTTCTCTGTTTCCTTCCTGTTTTAACTCTTTCTGCGAGTCCATTCTAATAATACAGAATTAAAATGATCAGCCTTCAATTAAACAAATATTTCTTTGTATGTTGCCAAAATTGTTGATAGACTTTTTTTTTATATTAATAATAAAATATAAAAGATATACGTGGCCAAATTATTACTCATGCCTCTTCTGTTTTGAATAAATATATGTCTAGAAAACATTCTTATGATCAATTGTTATAAGGTGTTTGGCTGAAACGTACCCATGTCAGTTCCCAAAATGTTAAAGTTACTAAGTTTTAAAAATAACTGAATACATAATTAGAAAAGTATTTTTCTCACTGATATACACCGTTTCCTTATACATAAGAGTACAAAAATGATAAATGTCCAAGATTTTTGTATAACAATTCTTCTTCATTTCTCAACATTCTTTTAAAATGAACGGTTCTAACGGACAAACTCAGTAATGAGAAAGCATTGATTAAAGACCTAAAGTCAGACCACAACCCAGAATCCAAACGTTTTACACAACAAGACTGGATCCGGGTTGAGTGTTGTTGATAAATACAAATGACAGTTAAATAGACAAGGTAGAATAATGATAAAAAAAGACTCCAGGTTCACGTTATGTTCACCAACCAATCACTGCTTGGAACAGCAAGAATTTCATAAAGTCACTTGCTCTTCTATTCCTCCAGTCATGAGTGAGAACCCTACAAAAACTACCTAACTAAAATGGAGAGGCATTGTTAAAAGTGATGAAAGATTGTCTCTCTTTATACTGATCCCCTAAGAAAGTTATCTATTTTACAGTTCACAGTGTTAACATCAGATAATTTATTAGATTCGAAAACAAAAAAATGTGTTAAATTGTTTTTTTAATATTTACAAGTTTTTAAATGTACATAAATCAACAGTAAACTGCAGAGAAACAATTATATAAATTATGGAACACAGTTTTTCACTTTCAGTGACTTTTACACCTACTACCCCTTAAATGGTAGGTTTTCTCTCTCCTAATTTAATACTGGGGAAAAGATCTTTTTTCTATACAAAAATTAAGTTTAAGCCCTGTAAAAACGAATATACAAGTCTTATTAACTGTACAACACATACACAAAGAAAAAAACACAAGTCACATACCCTAACAAGCCTATATTTTGGCTCAAACTTTTTGGCATAATCCAATGTGTCATATATCAGCGCAAATCCCGTTGTTTTACCTCCTCCAAACTGTGTGTGGAAACCAAAGCAAAAGATGACATCGGGAGTAGTCTTATACATACGAGCCAGCTTTTCTCGGATTTCTGTCTTTGGTACCGTGGCCCGTCCAGGATGCAGGACATCGACAACCTGATGGGTGTAAATAATAGAAGTTAAAAGGTTTCTTACCTAAGTTAAGTGTTAGTTCACTGATGTTGGAAACAGTCACCGGCACAAGAAAAACCACTGATAAAAGCCAGAACACACTGAACATTTTTTAACTTAAGTCTTTGATCATTCAAGTCCTATATGAAATTCTGATCAAAATGTATGAATAATTTATAAGTGACACTGACATAACCCTTATTAAGTATTAAATGTCTACAGATTCATAAATGGTGGTACTGCAAGTGAAGGACACTTCTATTTCAGGGAAAATGAAGAAAATGGTTTCTTTCTAATTGTACTTAAAGTCAGTCAAACAGATCAAGAAAGTTCAAATACACAAAATGCATGTAAACACTACACATTATGCTGTGTTAGTTGAAACAGTTTTACACGTAAACACTACACATTATGCT
>NW_013673969.1:0-10109 GCF_000517525.1 Limulus polyphemus
CGTATAACAACTGAATGTGTTACTACACCGTCACTTATCGTATAACAACTGAATGTGTTACTACACCGTCACTTATCGTATAACAACTGAATGTGTTACTACACCGTCACTTATCGTATAACAACTGAATGTGTTACTAACCTACTTCTTGTTTTTATGTAGAAATCACTCCACATTCAACCCAACCGCCTAAAGCGAACCTTCTATTTCCTACTCCCGTATAGATGTTACCTGCCACGAAATACAGACATAATGATTTTTTTTAAATCTGCCCTTTGAGTTTCTGCATTCTTAAGCATAGTGTATTATAACAGTCAACAATAAGTTATATATTGCACTGAGGCAATATAAAGCAAGAGAAAAGTGACTTCCTGGGAGCTTTATTGTTGTATCCACTGTTATATTTCGAATCATTCTCAACGGTTAACGTCATTTTCACCTTCTCCTACCTCAGTTTGCCAATCCTATGAAATAATAACTGCCTTGGGAGGCTGTCCTACCAAACCACAAGGTATGATACAGAGATCCTATGTAGGTACCCCGACGTGTGTAGTATTCTAGTTAGATCGTTCTGTAGCATCGTGTATCATAATTTCTGTATGTCGTGCCCTGGGAAAATAGGACTCTCACGTCGATCGTTTTCTTACCCTATTTTTACGCTTTTCGTGTTCTAGAATTGAACGAACTGAATAGCGAAGGTTGGGGAACACTCCCCTTTATCTTTCCATAAACTGGTCCCAACCTGAATGGCGCCCCTGGGGTGGGAGAAGTCCGTTCAGCACCTGGTCTGTGAGCCAGAACGGTTCTTTCATATTTCAGACTTGCCAATAGCATTTCGGATATGAAGACGGCTTGTGAGTACCGTATTCCACGGAGGCCACAGATGGGCAGCGGTCAACATGATCAAACTCCTGACGTACATAGTAGTTGGTAGCCATGGGAAATGAAGACGAATGACTGTATCCTGGTCCTTGGAAGACAATAGGACTTCTTTTGTACATGGAACGGGGACGTTATGTTCTTTAGTAACGATTAAAGAAAGGAATCCGGTGTACCATAATTTATTCACATACTGTTTTCTTACGTTTCCTAGCGAAAGTGCATCCAGAGTGTTAGGACTAATATTTGATCGGTAAGTGATAAACTCGATATCTTCAATTACTATATTTGTGTACGAATGTATATAATCCGTTAAATCCGTACGATCTGATAAAGTCTCTGAATGAGCATATATAACCGTTGGAAGAAAATCAAAGAATGCACATTTTTTGTTGTTCTTTTTCTCAGGAAATAAGGTTTAAGAAATATGGACAACTAAAATAACCATGTAGCTTTAACATAAACATATGTATCCTCTGTAGCTAAGCGATAATTCTGAATGCTAAAAAATCTGTTTTGAATACCAGCGGTGGGCACAGCACTGATAGCTGTGGTTTGGTGCTTCATAACAACCAAACAGTTTATAAGTGTATAAAAACTGACGATTCGTATAATCCTTCATTTTACCAGTTCCGTAACTTCAGACCACTCTGGTCATTTATTGGTCACAAAAGTTCGGTATAGTTTATGGTTATATCACATGACGATTACAATTGACCCGAGAAACTAGATTTAGTAAAAATGATCCAAGTGTAATATGGCAAAGCGTTTGATGTTTTTTCTTGGTGTAATTCACAACAATTCCTCTACTCGTTACGAGCCGTAACTTCATTTTTGAAAACCAGACGTTAGCCTTGTTTTATCGACTTTGTTTAAACGCAGTTAAGATAGTAAGCTTGTAGTCTTTAAATTCTATTAATGTAAGTAAGAATCTATCCAGCATGGTTCAGTGATTTTTTTTTTCCTGATACCAGTCTCCGTATCTGAACTATTCGAAATAAGCTTCCATGAGTCGTCCTATTTTTTCTGCGTACCTGACTTTCCTCATTCCAGCCTGCTTAACATTGCTGTACGTAATGATGACGTAGGAAATGTGCTGACAGAAGGTACACGAGTGGTCCACGTCTCGCATAATAACAAAGGACGTCGGCCTCACAGCCGGCGGGGTTTTGTTTTTGATCATTCTAGAAAAAAAAAGTTTTGTGAAAGAAAATATTGACAGTGATCTTATTGTTTTACAATATTTCTTAGACACTAAAGATTCCTTTTTATTCTACCTTGACCAACTTAAAACATGGAGTAAGTTTCCTTGTTCCCTGACAAAGAATATTAAACAACTAGGTACGAAGTCCATATTATTCCATTCATAAGTAATACCATACCATCATATTTTAAAATTAGGCAAGACAGAACTGCTGACATTTTGGTTAAATATTTGTTGTTCTTTTAAATTAAAACTTTAATTTTACAAATAAACTGGAACCAAATCTAATTTATATATCTCATGATCACAATATACAAGTTTGCCGTATATTTGTTCTCATGATCACAATATACAAGTTTGCCGTATATTTGTTGTTATTTTGTTCTCATGATCACAATATACAAGTTTGCCGTATATTTGTTGTCTATTTGTTCTCATGATCACAATATACAAGTTTGCCGTATATTTGTTGTCTATTTGTTCTCATGATCACAATATACAAGTTTGCCGTATATTTGTTGTCTATTTGTCTGTAAATTTTTGATAACCAGAGGTGTGCATGTTCGAGAATATATATTTTTATCTGTCCTCACTTTATCGCGAATTGCGTTATATTTCTTCATAGTATGTTTTGATCACGAATTACTAATATTAACTTCTGATCAAAAGAAACTACTTACACAAATCAAAACTAAAAATCAACCTAGTAATAAGTATAGTCGGTTACATACTCTGTTTTTCACTTATAAAGATTAGAATGTGTTTTTAAAAGATTATAACAACTAGATGTGTACCAGTTTTACACTTTTATTTAGTGTGTTTTTGACTGCAACTTAATGATGTTGAAAATGACAAGTCTGTGAGATCGATGACTGAAAAGCTTGAAAATAGATTTATTGGTTGATTTTTTTTAAAACTATTTGTATTTATGGCAAAGCTACTAAGGCTTTCTAACGCTTTTCCTACTTTTGAACCACTGATCAGGCAGAAGGTAATCAGTTTAGCAGCACCCTATTACCCACCTCAAGGGATTGACTGTCTCTCTTATAACGCACCCACAGCTTATGGGGAATATTTTGTGGTATCACATTGATTCGTACCCAGCATGCCAGATAAGAAATTCAGAGCTCTAGCACAGGGCCAAACCATGCCTGTTACATCTCACTAGTTATTACTGGTTTAAACACCATTTTGTTTCGAGTTCCTTTTAAACTTGTCATATGGATCTTATTAAATGGTTGTCGACAAGAGAAACTTGTCGTACGGATCTTATTAAATGGTTGTCGACAAGAGAAACTTGTCGTATAACCAGTTAATATGACCCATACGACAAGTTTCTCTTGTCGACAACCATTTAATAAGATCCGTACGACAAGTTTCTCTTGACGACAACCATTTAATCAGATCCGTACGACAAGTTTCCCTTGTCGATAACCAGTTAATATGATACATACGACAAGTTTCCCTTGTCGATAACCAGTTAATATGATCCATACGACAAGTTTCTCTTGTCGATAACCATTTAATCAGATCTGTACGACAAGTTTCCCTTGTCGATAACCAGTTAATATGATACATACGACAAGTTTCTCTTGTCGACAACCATTTAATCAGATCCGTCGACAAGAGAAACTTGTCGTATGGATCTGATTAAATGGTTGTCGACAAGAGAAACTTGTCGTATGGATCTTGTTAAATGGTTGTCGACAAGGGAAATTTGTATTAAAACTCATATTAACTGAAAGCGAAAACAACAGAACCAAAATAATTAGCCTAAAACTACTGCAATGGGACAGCGGTAAGTCTATGGACTTACAACGCTAAAATACGTGTTCGATTCTCCGCGTTGGACACAGCAGATAACCTAATTTGGCTTTGCTGTAAAACTAGCTAGCTAAATGTTTAAAAGCCTCAGAAAATTGTAATTAACAACTTGTTGCTTGTTTCATTCTCCAGTATTATTTGACCTAAATATAGAAAAAAAATTCTTATGTCACCATCCATTTCAATAATTTACAGGGAATTGATTTTATAGGTAGCTTTTTCCAACAAACAATTTTAATTTATTTTTTATTTAACGTTTTGATTAAAAGCTGATAGATTTAGCGATGGTGTGCGTGGTAAAACACTGAATCAATCTCACAGAAGTTGTATGTTTAAATATATTTAATGGAAATACATAACAGATTCAATTCCGGGCTCTAAGCCTCAGGTGTTGCAGAACAGCGAATGTCCTTCGGGTAAGAGCGCAATTATTTGATCGCTTTTCATGCTTTCTGTACAATTAGCGTAATTTGCCGCTATATCGCACAGCGTTCGTTCGGTTTGTTAAAATTAATCATCGTTCCATTTTACAACGGATGTAATCTAACAAACGTTGTTGATGTAGATCATTATACAATTAATGTTTTAGAAACTCACTTTCAGAGGAGGGCAAGAGTTCAAGTAAACTAAAAATAAATTGTCGTTAGAATTAGATGACAGTATAAACTCAATCCTACATGAACCACTAACATTCAGATGATAGTATAAACTCAATCCTACATGAACCAATAACATTCAGATGACAGTATAAACTCAATCCTCATGAACCACTAATATTCAGATGACAGTATAAACTCAGTCCCACATGAACCACTAACATTCATGTTTATGTACGGAAAAGCAACCAAGACTATCTGTCGCTGTCCTTAATTTTGAACTGCCGACCGAAAAGAGGAAGCAACCGGCCGGCAAACACCCACCGCCAGCTCATGAGGGACTTTTTCTGTGAAATCAACGAATAGTAGGATTTACCGTCACATTATAATGCTACCACGGATGAAGGGGCGAGTACCTTAAGCGCTAGATTTCGATCCCGCAAACTGCTAGTCGAGCGTCATAACCGAACTAAAATCTAATGTTAATATCACTACTCCGTGACTTGATTATATATGTAATGTTTGTGTAGCGTTAGAACTTAATAGACATCCTGTTTTCGGTCTTTGTTTTAAAAGAATTCATGGAAGTTTATTCGGAGAAATTAATTCTAGTTCAACAGGTAACGTATCAGGCAAAATAATTAGACAAAAACGTATTTTTATTTCTACGTGTACCAATTGTAATTTTATTCATCAGTTATCTTGCATGTTAATGAGAAACATACTTATTTTTAATTCTTTCTTAGAGCGATTTATCTAAGTTGCTTGTAAACATTGAAGCAGAATAACTAGAAGAAATAAATTATCTTAGTTTAGAATAATGGCAACAAAATCAAGTTATAATTCTGCTAGAGCTAAAGTTTATACTGTAAATATCAAATATAGTAGTCAAAACAAAGTATTTAATTACAAGTCACTTAAGAATGTTTTATTCCGCTTCTTTAAAAACAACAACAAATTGTCCATGCGTGTTTTTTATATTTTCTGTTTAAATTATCTTTGTTTTTTAGGGTTAAACGTGCCCCACAGTCGCTTCTCTGTATTTCTCAGATCTGACTTTCAAACAGTATATTGGATAAATAAATTTAGTATTCCGAAAGCGGCCCGGCATGGCCAGGTGGTTAGGGCACTCGACTCGAATCTCCGTCCCACCAAACATACTCGCCGTGGGGGCGTTATAATGTGACGGTCACTCACTATTCGTTGGTAAAAGAGTAGCCCAAGAGTTGGCGGTGGGTGGTGATGACTAGCTGCCTTCCCTCTCGTCTTACACTGCTAAATTGGGGTCGGCTAGCGCAGATAGCCTTCGTGTAGCTTTGCGCGAAATTCAAAACAAACAAACAGTATTCCGAAAAACTGTTTAATCTCGAAGTCTTAGTTCAAGGGAGGTCCAACTCAATCTGTACTTTGATTAAAGTGTGTTATTGGGTTACACAAGTTTCGTATAATTCCACTCCTCATCAGTAACCCTGAACCTATCCAATGTATAGGTTTTTCTCATAGTGACTATAAAGCACGTTCACATCAACAGTATGTTTGATACTTTTCACTATGATACAGGTCCAGCTTATCTTTCTTTGGTTAACTTGTGATTAACAAATTATCGGAATACTAAGTTCATTTATTATACTTACTATTGTGTAGCTATATAATGTAAAGAACTGAACAGTGGCCAATGACACTTTTTCTTCATTTCACCTATCCAGTGTAAAGGTTTTTCTCATAGTGACTACACAGCACGCTCACACCAACAGTATGTTGGATAATTACTATGGTAAAGAAACTTTGTATTTAACCGACTGAAAGTTTCAGGTTTTCATAGGTAATAAGAAATTGCCCCTGGGTTAGAGGCCTAGTTGGTTGGCGTGCCCCATATCTGAATCCAACGCATTCCGCACTTTGGGGCGTGGGTACGCTATAAGAGTGATTGTCAAAATCACTGCTCAAACAGACAAAAGTTGTCCGACAGTTGGCGGTAGGGGCTGTTGACTTGCTGACTTCCCTCTACTTTACCAGCTCAAAATTGGGGATTGTGTAGCTTTGACGCAAAAATCAGAAACATATATTTAATATTGTAGGACCAGTTAACCCATTATTGAAGCAGTCACAAAACAATGCAAATCAAACAAACACACAAACAAAGACACTACTACCAACACCACAATACGCTGAAAACAAACAAACTCCTACTTACGCACAGGTAGCGCACACACACGCAAACAAAACACCGTAACGCACAAACAAATGAAGCAAACAAAAACACAACCTACAGTAAACATAATACAACAACCAGAAGAAAATAAGAGACAAAAAAAAGCAATAAACTCCATTATTGAAGCAGTCAAAAAAACTTTTTATGATTTCAATACTCAATATTGAAACACACAGGAATATTGCATCACACTACTCATAAACATAGCCAAACAACATTTAATACAGCTAATCCCATACATATTACAACAGTTCATGTATCCTACAACACAAAATATACAAGATTCAACAACACAAGGTAAATAATGCATGTACAATAAACACAACATAAAGATAATAATATAACATAAATAATAAATAACAAACAACATGAAAACATAAAATTCAATAGCCCACATATTAAATAGCGCATGAAGAAAACATAGAATGATAGTAAAGGAGGGAGGAAGAAGTTTTTTCGAACCTGACCCTCCCAGGTCTTCAAGATCTAAATCCCTATGTTAGTATTTGTTTGTTTTTTGAATTTCGCGCAAAGCTACACGAGGGCTATCTGCGCTAGTTGTTCCTAATTTTGCAGTGTAAGACTAGAGGGAAGGCAGCTAGTCATCACCACCCACCGCCAACTCTTGGGCTACTCTTTTACCAACGAATAGTGGGATTGACCGTCACATTACAACGCCCCCACGACTGAAAGGGCGAGCATGTTTGGTGTGATGGGGATTCGAACCTGCGACCCGCAACTTGTGAGTCGAGCGCTCTAACCACCTGGCCATGCTGGGCCCTATGCTAGTGAGAAAGGACCAATTACAAGTTGGTAATTTATCGTCTTCTGCGTATCACATGTTAACTTGTTTACAAAAATATTTTTAGGATAGCTATTATCAAAGATATATTATTGGGGTTGTTTAAATGTTGTAAACTATTTTAAATATAAATTATCCATCTAGTAGCTTCTAGATTGAGAACATCGTCCATATATTCACTGAAACGTTTTCACTAAAGACACACAATTAGACGCCAATGTTTGGAAATAAATAATAATAACGTTCGTAACATCATAATAACATGCTGCATGAAACGTTATATTTTTGGGAATAATTTAATATCCTAGAAGTTCGAGTGAATGTTAACCAGCGATTCCTATTGTGATAAGTTTTCTACCATTTTAAAAACTTGCAAACTCCAATGTTCCTTTCATTTCCCAGACCTTATTGAAAACAGACTATGAATTATTATTGTTATTAAATAGCACACAGGCTTTTCAAACTTTATAACATTTTGTTTTAGTCTTATACAATTTATTTTCCATTTAGAACCTTTATACTTTCTTTGTTGGTTGACATCCAAACACTTAGAACCTGTATACTTTGTTTGCTGGTTGACATCCAAACACTTAGAACCTGTATACTTTGTTTGCTGGTTGACATCCAAACACTTAGAACCTGTATACTTTGTTTGCTGGTTGACATCCAAACACTTAGAACCTGTATACTTTGTTTGCTGGTTGACATCCAAATTATGTAGAAGACGATCTGTTTGATTGAGAAAAACCAAAAATCATGAACCCTATCGAATGATGTTAGCATAAACAAAACAGTTCATCTTGAGAACACGAGTGTCACTAGTAGCGTTCAAAGAGGTACCAATAAAAATCACTGATTCAAAAATAGGCTACAAACATATACCAATAGGATTTCGGAGTTGATGAGTTTGAATCCGTGGAATACCACAGAAACACCACATTTTATGCTGTGGGTGCGTTATAAGAGTGGCATCGTAGATGGTGTGTGGTAGGGTGCTTCTGACTGGCTACCATGTGACCAGTAGTTCAAAATTAGGGATAGTAGTAGCTTTACCATAAATATAAGAAATATATATACAAATACAGGAAACGTTATCAGATTTCGTCTATATGTTCTACCAGAGGCTGCTAAAAGGGAAAAATTATATTTGTGAATTAAATACGGTAATACTAATCATAACTGGTAGATGGCACTGTTTTAACTTAAAATGATTCAGTTAGTGTCACTAGTACATAAAAACTAAAATATCAAGAATGAAACTCTAAACTATAACAGTCACTCGAAATAAAATTGAAAATTATATTATCAAAATAAATCCAAGTTAGATAAACATTATCGCACTAGTAACAATGAGATTACAAATTATAACATTTATCCAAAAGTACAATAGGTATAATTTTTACAGGGTCTAATAATGTTATTAAAGGATCAGAATGGGTGTTCAATTAGTACTGAACTATTTGGGTAAGGAGGTTATGGTTCTTTCCACTTCGTAATAATTATCTAAGGCTGGAGGTTGAGTGTCTGACAACAGTAGAAACTAAGGGTGGTTTTAATAACAAATGTCTGAGTTTAAAGAGTGGAGGTTGAGTGTTTGACAATAGTAGAAATTAAGGATGGTTTTAATGACAAATGTCTGAGTTTAATAAGTGGAGAATGAGTGTTTTACACACTCAACCTCCACTCTTTAAACTCAGACATTTGTCATTAAAACCACCCTTAATTTCTACATTTCCCTTAATTTATACTATTGTCAGACACTCTGGTTTTAATGACAAATGTCTGATTTTAAAGAGTGGTGGTTGAGTGTCTGACAATAGTAGAAATTAAGGGTGGTTTTAATGACAAATGTCTGAGTTTAAAGAGTGGAGGTTGAGTGTCTGACAGTAGTATAAATTAAGGGTGGTTTTAATGACAAATGTCAGAGTTTAAAGAGTGGAGGTTGAGTGTCTGACAATAGTAGAAATTAAGGATGGTTTTAATAACAAATGTCAGAGTAGAAATTAAGGAGAGGTTAACAGAGTAATTTATACTTCGATATATTGTTTTTACCATATTTAATGGTTTTTTAGGGTTTCCTACCTTGCCCACAATCGGTTTCGGAAGGTGAGTCGTAGTAGGTGCTGTAGGTTAAAGCACCCAATACCTAACCCCTATTTAATCTTCCATGCCAGCTGTCATCTGTTTTGTTTGGATTGTCTGGTAGATGGAAAGATTTTGGGAGCTATTACCGGAGACATTTTACTTTAAATTTATACCTTTTGTACATTCTTAACAAATCGTATACATTTTTGTTTTATTGTGTAGTGTGTGTGGTACTAGCGCGACAATATTTATAATATTTCGATTTGTTTTGATAACCATTATTTTGAAATTTGTTGTGAGCGACAGACCTAAATTTGAGTTCTACTCTTGATGTTTTGGTTTCTATATTTCTTTATCGTTGTTATTTATCGCCTATTTACACTCGATGTAGTTTCTAGTATCATTTGTTATATAGACCAGAAGAAACACCTCACTTTGCGTGTTTTTGGTAAAATATTTCTCCACCAGTTCGCTCCCACCTGCCCGGCATGGCCAGGTGGATAAGGC
>NW_013673969.1:11109-13040 GCF_000517525.1 Limulus polyphemus
ACAAACAAATCGCTCCCACCTTGAACGAGGGCATGTACGTGTATATGTAATGTGAGTTTGTGTGTAAACTTACTGTTGTTTTACTCCACACGAACATAATAGCTCGGATTGCTCGTGAATAGACACATCCAAAGAATGTAGTTCAATTCATGCGTCGAAAGATTCTAAACTTATATACAGTGGTAGCGCTATTAGTACTGCAGGAGTCACTAACAGTGTTTGACCTAAAATGCTAGGGATAAGTGTGCCCGCTGGTATTTTTCCTATGGAGTCTACTATTGCAAGGACTTTAGAAAAACAGCACAAGTTACGAGTATTCAACTTTAGGAAGAAGGTTTTGGAAACTTTACAAGTGATTATTGCAAGCACATAGCCGGTGGAACTTAAACAGGAGTTTTATTTCAATATAAGTTTAATGTTATTATCAACTTCTGTCAGAAAAAAGAAAAGAAATCATGACCCGAATAAAATGTTTATTAAGTCTACAGCGTGACTTAAAGAAATGAAAATAAAGAGTGACACCAAAACGTTATTATATTGCTTGAATAACAAAAAATCTTAAAATCTGGTAACAATCTTAATATCAGCGTATTGGTCCAAAGTAACATATTTTATAACCTTCTTACGTACATCCAACAGTTTTTTACAACTTAATATTCATGTTAAAAGTACAAGATTCACAAATCTGATATACAGTTTTCATACAAAAATTTAATTAGATTTCACAATAATAAGTTAGTCACAAGATCACAATAATAAGTTAGTCACAAGATCACAATAATAAGTTAGTCACAAGAAACGAAGAATGCAAATGTAACGAATAATATAAGTGGGCTTTATAGTAATAGAAAACTGAGTTAAAATGACCATGATATGTTATATATATATATATATATATTCTTGTCGAAAAATTGAATGTATTTCACTTTTACCTTTTAGGCTAAGCGAAAGTGTGAATATCTTAATGAGTGCTAAAATAACAGGAATTGTCTGTATGTTTTTGAATTTAAATGTTTTATTCGGTGAATACAAATAACTATGCTCTTTGATCACGTGATAGTCCTTTGAATTGTCTTTTCTTTTCTTATTGTTTTAACGCTAACTATTACCAATATATCAAAGAAACGTTTATGGCTATCACGATTTATCTACGCCTCTTGTGATTGTTTTAATTAATATATGTTTAATGTGCGGAAAAAGTCACTTTAATAATTCTTTTTTTTTTGTATAATTTTTATAACATGCATTTGCTAGATCAAAATATTACCCATGTTAATTAAAAACGTGATCTTGTGTAAAACCTGTGGATATACAAGATTAATAATCGATAAGTTCAAACCTTTCATTATTACAGTGCCATCTTCTGCCTTGGTGAGTGTCCTTCCGCTATTAGTTGGGGTAATAGATAAAGAAGTGACAGTTTTTTTCCGTTATGAAGCCTTATTATACAAGATCACGTTTTGGATATAATTTCTGATTACAATTTTAAGTTACTTTACCACAATCATGAAATGTATATCTAAAAGTAATATTTTTTTCTTATCTACTATTTCATTTAAAGTTGAGATTCCTTTCTATTGTGATGTGATATCGTTACGATTGAACCGACGGAGAATAAAATACTTTTATTTCTTTATATGCTGCAGCTTTAGTAGTTCATGATAATCCCATGAAATGCTCAGGCTGTCTGATTCGTTATTATCTGTAGCAGGGATTCCCAACCTTTTTGTTCCTCTGTACCCCTTGGCCTTGGGACATTCTGACAGGTTCCCATGTACCCCTTGGCCTTGGGCATTCTGACAGGTTCCCATGTACCCCTTGGCCTTGGGGCATTCTGACAGGTTCCCATGTACCCCTTGGCCTTGGGCATTCTGACAGGTTCCCATGTACCCTTTGGCCTTGGACATTCTGACAGGTTCCCATGTACCCCT
>NW_013673969.1:13525-14973 GCF_000517525.1 Limulus polyphemus
TAGTATATATATATATATATATATATATATATATATATATCAACAAGAATTATCGCCATCTGACGGTTATTCTTTAACTAGTGTCTAAATCAGGGATTCCCAACCTTTTTGTTCCTCTGTACCCCTTGGCCTTGGGCATTCTGACAGGTTCCCATGTAACCCTTTGGCCTTGGACATTCTGACAGGTTCCCATGTAACCCTTTGGCCTTGGACATTCTGACAGGTTCCCATGTACCCCTTGGCCTTGGGACATTCTGACAGGTTCCCATGTACCCCTTGGCCTTGGGCATTCTGACAGGTTCCCATGTACCCCTTGGCCTTGGTACATTCTGACAGGTTCCCACGTACCTCTAGAAATTAAGGATCAAAAATTGATAACATTATATAGATTTTATATTATTTTATTATGATATCTGTATGTGTAGACTGTATAAGGATCTTATAGTATGGATAACATCGATAAATTGAACTCGGCGTATATTT
Organism: Limulus polyphemus; assembly: GCF_000517525.1. Taxonomy (NCBI): domain Eukaryota; kingdom Metazoa; phylum Arthropoda; class Merostomata; order Xiphosura; family Limulidae; genus Limulus; species Limulus polyphemus. The sequence goes on from NW_013673969.1 coordinate 14,009, forward strand.
ATGTGAGCCACTTTGTCTGACTGTAGATTCAAACACCATGTAAAGTGTAAATCATGGTTATACTTTCAGACCCCTATGTACCCCTCTGAGAAGTGCAAATGTACCCCTGGGGTACATGTAGCCAAGGTTGGGAATGTCTGACCTATAGCATATATAACGACAGCCATGTCCAGTACGTGAGGCGTCTTTTCCCTATGACTTGTTTTACAGATATCAGAAACGTCCATTTCGTAAAATGCAAAATTTCCTAGATTCATGAAGAACAAGAGTGACAGTAATCGCTAGAAATCAACTGTAAGTCATGGGACGTTTCTTTAAGTTGTAAAAAATAATAATAATAAAACATTTGCGCAGTTTCTTCCCCTTAATATTCAAAAGCGAAGAATTCTAATTAGTATAGAACAAGAGGGGTTCGTGAGAGAAGAAGATACAAAGGTTTAAAAAAAATTAAATGATTCCTGAAAAACCAATGTTCACAAAATTTGTAAAACTAGTAAGAAGGATTTTATTTGTGTATGTTTGTCTATGGATTTCCCTCTTCTCCCCTATTTCTAGGTAATTGTTTACATTTCTGTAGTGTTATCCCATTTCACTGATAAATTTTCATTCAGACACCTGAACACATTTTTGTGGATTTTCAATTTAATTTCTTTATCGGATTTCATTATCTATCCTAATCATTTTGTCTATGTTCAAAATTTTTTTCGTATTTCCTCTATAACACAGTTATTCTACTTTATTATATATATTTTTCCATATCTTTATTTTTAATTTTCTACCTATTCTTAAATTGATGCCAATCTCAGAAAATATCAAATACCAAAGGAAAGCACGACCGAAAGAAAAATGTGTGAACTATAGAAGGTTTATAAATAGAGAAAAACAATTAATACAACTGTTTGTTTGTTTGTAATTTAAGCACAAAGCTACACAAGGGCTGTCTGTGCTCTGCCCACCACGGGTAT
>NW_013673969.1:15948-17699 GCF_000517525.1 Limulus polyphemus
TAGGTTTCGTAGGTCAGTGTCATACCTATTGTACTCCACCTGTTTCTTGTAGGTTTCGTATTTCAAATTCATACCTATTGTACTACATCTATCTCTTGTAGGTTTCGTAGGTCAGTGTCATACCCATTGTTCTACATTTGTTTCCTGTAGGTTTCATACGTCAATGTCATACCTATTGTACGCCATCTGTTTCTTGTAGGTTTCGTACTTCAGTGTCATACCTATTGTACTCCATCTGTTTCCTGTAGGTTTCGTACTTCAATGTCATACCTATTGTACTACATCTGTTTCCTGTAGGTTTCGTACGTTAATGCCATACCTATTGTACTACATCTGTTTCCTGTAGGTTTGGTACGTCAATGTCATACCTATTGTACTTCATCTGTTTCTTGTAGGTTTCGTACTTCAATGTCATATTTCAAAGATGGTTCTTTTTACTTTCAAAGTACGGGGTGATCTATATATTTTTGCACATTTATCCTGATGCAACGGTTCGTGGTATGCTTTACTGTAGTTTACATGGTGTTAAAAAGTTAGTGAACATACCATAATTGAAATTGGCTTAACTATATTATGTATTATGAAAGCTGCGAACAGCAGTTTCTGTTTCTTATCCTGGAGAACTCTACCAATCCGTTTGTCAAAGATTACTGTAGACAGTGAGACACACTGCTTTATTTTGTACAAACACAGACGAAAGTGGTGGAAATATGACATTACAGAAGTCCTTTTAATTGGACATTAACAACCTCGAGCATATGTTAAGTTATTGGTGTTTGACCTAAATTCAGTTATTTTTGTACCTGTGCAGAGTTAAACTATAGAAAAGGGCCTCCACTGGTCTCTTCAAACAACCCCACTTTCATTTATTTGATAAAAATTCAAATTTTATCATCTTAAAACATAAAAAAAACGTCCAGTATTATAGAGACAGTAAGGCTTGACAGCTTCCATATCCTACCACACATTGTAGTCTGTACAATCGTTTCTTTGACATTCAGCACTAAATGCAGTGAACTTTGTTTGTTTGTGTGTGTTTCGGATATTTGTTGAAGAGCAATCTGCGCTAGCAGTCCGTAATTTTAAACTGGTAAACTGGAGGGAAGGCAGCTAGTCAACAGCATCCACCGCCAGCTCTTTGACTACTCTTCTCCGAACCCTTATGACAAACCATCAGCCCCAAAGTGTGGAGCGCGATTTTTTATATATTTCTTCGGTAACGGGACGCGAACATTAGATCCTCAGATCTACAGTACGGTACGCTACGCTCGGCCCTCTCAGTGAAGTAACTTGAAATTATCAGTGTCGACTCCGCCAAGCATTCTTTACCTTAAAGTATGTTTGATTCACTGCAATAACCCTGAACGCCAGGGGTCGTTCAACCGTAAAAACCTTCATCCAGCTAATGATCCTGTGTAAGGGGGAAAAGACTTAGTCGGTATTCTATTATAAAAATCAATAATAAATCTTCTGAACAGATACTTTTGAGGTGTCAGTCACTAAAACAGTGATACCTTGTCAGAAAAGTGTGCTATCAGGGCGCGCGTTTTGAATGCGATATTCAAATAAATATTTCGTCTTTAATAACATATACATATAATTAATTGTTTTTCAAAAGTATTTCTACCATTAGAAAGAGTTGTATTAAGTTTGTTTGTTTTGAATTTTGCGCAAAGCTACACGAGGGCTATCTGCGCTAGCCGTCCCTAATTTAGCAGTGTAAGACTAGAGGGAAGGCTGCTAGTCCATCA